>NC_047108.1:12034253-12254253 GCF_902500255.1 Thalassophryne amazonica
CCTGTTCCGGAGCACAGCGGTGTTTTGCTGTATCTGTTAGCTGTTTAATCTGCGTAGTTAGATTGATCTAGTTAACTAGATAAGGATTTGTTTCACAGTGTAATCTTCACGTGCCTTAACTAAAGCACTCCCTCTGCTGAATCACCTCTAAATTATTTACACATTATTCACTTTGTGTGTTTTTAGGAATCCGCTAGCTTAGCACAGCTACTAGCTCTTAGCCGGTTTAGCATGGCGGCTTCTCCTGTCTCTCCCACACTTTTCTGCTCTGGGTGTGAAATGTTTAGTTATTCCTCTGCCTCCTTTAGCAGTAATGGTACTTGTAATAAGTGTAGCTTATTCGTAGCTTTGGAGGCCAGGCTGGGTGAATTGGAGATTTGGCTCTGCACCTTGGAAAATCCTACAGCTAGCCAGGCCCCTGTAGTTGGTGCGGACCAAGGTAGCTGTCCCCCAGCAGATCCCGAGCAGCCGGGAAAGCAGGCCGGCTGGGTGACTGTGAGGAAGAAGCGTAGTTCTAAACAGAAGCCCCCTGTACACCACCAACCCATTCACATCTCTAACCATTTTTCCCCACTCGGCGACACACCCGCCGAGGAACAAACTCTGGTTATTGGCGACTCTGTTTTGAGAAATGTGAAGTTAGCGACACCAGCAACCATAGTCAATTGTCTTCCGGGGGCCAGAGCAGGCAACACTGAAGGAAATTTGAAACTGCTGGCTAAGGCTAAGTGTAAATTTGGTAAGATTGTAATTCACGTCAGCAGTAATGACACCCGGTTACGCCAATCGGAGGTCACTAAAATTAACATTGAATCGGTGTGTAACTTTGCAAAAACAATGTCGGACTCTGTAGTTTTCTCTGGGCCCCTCCCCAATCGGACCGGGAGTGACATGTTTAGCCACATGTTCTCCTTGAATTGCTGGCTGTCTGAGTGGTGTCCAAAAAATGAGGTGGGCTTCATAGATAATTGGCAAAGCTTCTGGGGAAAACCTGGTCTTAGGAGAGATGGCATCCATCCCTCTTTGGATGGAGCAGCTCTCATTTCTAGAAATCTGGCCAATTTTCTTAAATCCTCCAAACCGTGACTATCCAGGGTTGGGACCAGGAAGCGGAGTTGTAGTCTTACACACCTCTCTGCAGCTTCTCTCCCCCTGCCATCCCCTCATTACCCCATCCCCGTAGAGACGGTGCCTGCTCCCAGACCACCAACAACCAGTAAAAATCTATTTAAGCATAAAAATTCAAAAAGAAAAAATAATATAGCACCTTCAACTGCACCACAGACTAAAACAGTTAAATGTGGTCTATTAAACATTAGATCTCTCTCTTCTAAGTCCCTGTTAGTAAATGATATAATAATTGATCAACATATTGATTTATTCTGCCTTACAGAAACCTGGTTACAGCAGGATGAATATGTTAGTTTAAATGAGTCAACACCCCCGAGTCACACTAACTGCCAGAATGCTCGTAGCACGGGCCGAGGGGGAGGATTAGCAGCAGTCTGTCAGGATTCAGAGCCAGGTATTTAACAAAAAAGAACCCAAATGCAAGACAGCCAAAACACAGGAGGTGAGTTCAAAAAAGTTGCCAAGTTTTAATAAACAGTCAATGAGCCCGATATACAAAAACAGAAGTGGGTAAGGACAAAAATATGTCTAAATCCAAAAAGGGGTGTGGTATCTAACACATGGCCGGTGAGCGAAAAGATCAGCAAAATAAAGTCTTTATCCCATTAAGGGTGTAATATCAAAACTCAGCAGGAGAGTAAAAGGATTCCACAAAAAATAGGCTTTATCCAAATAGGGGTGAGGTTACAAAAAACAGCAAGAGTGAGGAAAGTTATAACTAAAATACAAATAACCCTGAACACAGGGTGAGGAAAAACCAACCAAGTACAAACAAAAGCCAAATATGCTTAGAGTCCCAGGAAATTACCTGAACATATCAACAAACAAATAAACTTAAAGAATTTCGTTGGTCAATAATATAATACATACCACCATGACATGAGAAGCATCAGCAACAAACAATGGACCAGCCAGGACCAAGTCAAAATGTGACCTTAAATAGCCAGCTGAACTAATGAGGCACACCTGTATTGATTACGCAACAAGAACATGTACTGACAAAAGGAGAACACCAGAGTGCAGAAAAGAACAAACTTCCATGTGAACCAGTGAGAACCAACTTGGAAACCAGAGGAAACAAAAGACACAGAGTTCATAGGCAGACCTCCATAGAAAGCGGGGGCTGGCCGGTGGGAACACCCCTGCACCAGGGTGCATCAGTCCAGGAACGAGGATTTACAAATAAACCATTAAATGATGAGTCCATAGGCTGACCTCTGCAGAAACCCTGGGCTGGCTGTTGACAAAAGGAGAATGGTGGAGAACAAGGAGGCCAGCTGAAACCCCTTGAAGGAAGGGAAGACCAGCCAAAGTTCCTTGAATGAAGGGAAGCCCGGCCAAAGTTGCCTGAAGACATAGGGGACCGATTCTTTGGCTGGCAGGAGTCAGAAACAAAAACGGAGAACGGCTCGTCGGCCGGCTGCAGGCTACATTGGAGCCCGTTCGGAGTCCGTACGGCCCTCCAGGGCCCACAGCGGTGACTGACGTGGGACCGTGCGACCCTCCTGGGCCCACGGCGGCGACTGACGTGGCACCATGTGACCCTCCTGGGCCCACGGCGGCGACTGACGTGGGACCCTGCGACCCTCCTGGGCCCACGGCGGCAACTGACGTGGGACCGCGCGACCCTCCTGGGACCACGGTGGCGACTGTAGTCTCAGCAGATGTGCTCTTGCGCATGTCAAAATTGAGTGGAGGCAAGTCATAATAAGCACAACTGCCATGTTCATCATTGCAATTCCCCTTTAAACTCTGACTGACTCCAGGAATAGGGCATTCGTTTTCTGGGAACGGACTCATATTTGTCTGGGAAAATACAGAGGCTCCTTTCACACTTAAGAATACTTTGCGCGGTACCATCACTGACATCTAAACATTGACTAGTACATGGGCACATAGTTCTACTACTATCTTGGTTTAGAGAAGTCGTACTGGATTTCAATGCAGAGCCCAGCGCCAAGGAAACATTTATACTTGTGTAAGAGCTACTGTGTTTCAAGTCAGATCCGAAGTGATTAATCTCACATGGCTCTCTATTATCATAAGAATCATTACAATTACTGAAATTAGGACCAGTATGGACTGGATCTTGAGAAGCATTAGACCTTACTGTAGTGTCACAAGAATGAATAGCCGAACTGAGTTTGGACCTGGTGCAATTGGGATCTGGGGATATATCAGCCCAATCAGAAGAATTGACATTTTGACTGGGATTGTAACTGTTACCCTCAGGGTCTTGGAAAATGTAAGACCAATATGTATCTTCAGGAGAATCACTTTCGCGACATAGACTGGGAATGGTATGAGCGGGATCCTGAGATGCAGTAGACCCTTCTGTTTGAGCCTGTTTATCTAGGCCTGCCCCCAGGTCCGTATTCTGCAAACAGCAGGATCCTGATTGATTACCATTACTTCCCTCAAATTTGTCTTTGGAACTGCTTAGGTCACTGTTACCAGACACTACATGACCACCATACTCTGGCTTAGAAGATACCATGTCTGTTTTTTCAAAAAGAACTTCAACTGTGGAAGGTTGAAGCCCCGTGGCAATACCCGTTACTGCAGCATCAAAGAAGCTAACTGGAGGAGGAACGGCTCGCTGCTCCATGACGTCCTCAGGGGTTGAGATGGGATTCCCCACTGTGACATCACAGGAGGCAGCATGCGAGTTCCCTGCTTCCTCATCGGAACTGCTGGGCTCACTGAGAGACCTGTAGAGAAAGTCACAGTCATTATATGTGATCCTCACCCTGGAGGCTAAAGACGGCTCTGCAAGAGAACCAGGCTTCTCCTTCTGAGATGGCTCAGAGGAAGGGATGAGATGGGCGGTGGCCATCGTGGTTCCCCGCTGCAAGTCTCCTCTGACAGCCTTAGTGTGGCTCCTCTTCCTTCTCCGAGGACCCGTACTCAAGCTGATGACGCCGGTTGACGTTGTGCGCTGGAGACAGGACTGGGTTGGTGTGAGTGAAGATGAAGCCAAGGAGACCGAAGTGACTCTGTGTGGAGTAGCTGGAGGCACTTTGGACATGGAAGACACCGGGCAGTCCATCTTATAATAAAATGCTTTGGGGTCCCGGGCCCAGTCTGGGGGGTTAACGCTTTCCAAGACCTTTTTCACAGAAGAGAGTTCAGGGAGCAACGTCACCGCCCAACTGTGGGAACTAACCACCGTTTGGGCAGTAGCCAGGTATCACTTCTTCAGGTTCTTAAAGTTTGTACCATGGAAGGAATTGTAGCAGAAGGAGAATTGTTCACAAAACCTGTCAAACACTGGGAAGTCTGGAAAGCTACCTGCAGGATCGATATTCCGACAACCCATCTCAGGCGTGAGCGAAACCCGTGGAGAACTAGTCTGTGCTACCGAGTGCAATATTGTGGAAGGCCCTGGTGATGACGGGACTGAACTGCACTGAAGACCCTGTTGGCCCCAGGTCTGCTGGAAGGCTGAGCTTGGCGGTGAGAGGTAGTTATAGGGTGCATGTGCATGTAGCCAGGCTGACAAAGAGTCAGAGCTCTGTTGAGCCGAGTATTCCTTTAACTTTAACTAGTAATGACTTCATGACTTTCTTTGCTAATAAATGTTTAACTATTAGAGAAAAAATTACTCATAACCATCCCAAAGACATATCGTTATCTTTGGCTGCTTTCAGTAATGCTGGTATTTGGTTAGACTCTTTCTCTCTGATTGTTCTGAGTTATTTTCATTAGTTACTTCCTCCAAACCATCAACATGTCTATTAGACCCCATTCCTACCAGGCTGCTCAAGGAAGCCCTACCATTAATTAATGCTTCGATCTTAAATATGATCAATCTATCTTTATTAGTTGGCTATGTACCACAGGCTTTTAAGGTGGCAGTAATTAAACCATTACTTAAAAAGCTATCACTTGACCCAGCTATCTTAGCTAATTATAGGCCAATCTCCAACCTTCCTTTTCTCTCAAAAATTCTTGAAAGGGTAGTTGTAAAACAGCTAACTGATCATCTGCAGAGGAATGGTCTATTTGAAGAGTTTCAGTCAGGTTTTAGAATTCATCATAGTACAGAAACAGCATTAGTGAAGGTTACAAATGATCTTCTTATGGCCTCAGACAGTGGACTCATCTCTGTGCTTGTCCTGTTAGACCTCAGTGCTGCTTTTGATACTGTTGACCATAAAATTTTATTACAGAGATTAGAGCATGCCATAGGTATTAAAGGCACTGCACTGCAGTGGTTTGAATCATATTTATCTAATAGATTACAATTTGTTCATGTAAATGGGGAGTCTTCCTTACAGACTAAGGTTAATTATGGAGTTCCACAAGGTTCTGTGCTAGGACCAATTTTATTCATTTTATAAATGTTTCCCTTAGGCAGTATTATTAGAAGGCATTGCTTAAATTTTCATTGTTACGCAGATGATACCCAGCTTTATCTATCCATGAAGCCAGAGAACACACACCAATTAGTTAAACTGCAGGAATGTCTTACAGACATAAAGCCATGGATGACCTCTATTTCCTGCTTTTAAATTCAGATAAAACTGAAGTTATTGTACTTGGCCCCACAAATCTTAGAAACATGGTGTCTAACCAGATCCTTACTCTGGATGGCATTACCCTGACCTCTAGTAATACTGTGAGAAATCTTGGAGTCATTTTTGATCAGGATATGTCCTTCAATGTGCATATTAAGCAAATATGTAGAACTGCTTTTTTGCATTTGCGCAATATCTCTAAAATTAGAAAGGTCTTGTCTCAGAGTGATGCTGAAAAACTAATTCATGCATTTATTTCCTCTAGGCTGGACTATTGTAATTCATTATTATCAGGTTGTCCTAAAGGTTCCCTGAAAAGCCTTCAGTTAATTCAAAATGCTGCAGCTAGAGTACTAACGGGGACTAGAAGGAGAGAGCATATCTCACCCATATTGGCCTCTCTTCATTGGCTTCCTGTTAATTCTAGAATAGAATGAAAAATTCTTCTTCTTACTTATAAGGTTTTGAATAATCAGGTCCCATCTTATCTTAGGGACCTCATAGTACCATATCACCCCAATAGAGTGCTTCACTCTCAGACTGCAGGCTTACTTGTAGTTCCTAGGGTTTGTAAGAGTAGAATGGGAGGCAGAGCCTTCAGCTTTCAGGCTCCTCTCCTGTGGAACCAGCTCCCAGTTCAGATCAGGGAGACAGACACCCTCTATACTTTTAAGATTAGGCTTAAAACTTTCCTTTTTGCTAAAGCTTATAGTTAGGGCTGGATCAGGTGACCCTGAACCATCCCTTAGTTATGCTGCTATAGACTTAGACTGCTGGGGGGTTCCCATGATGCACTGAGTGTTTCTTTCTATTTTTGCTCTGTATGCACCACTCTGCATTTAATCATTAGTGATTGATCTCTGCTCTCTTCCACAGCATGTCTTTTTCCTGGTTCTCTCCCTCAGCCCCAACCAGTCCCAGCAGAAGACTGCCCCTCCCTGAGCCTGGTTCTGCTGGGGGTTTCTTCCTGTTAAAAGGGAGTTTTTCCTTCCCACTGTCGCCAAGTGCTTGCTCACAGGGGATCATTTTGACCGTTGGGGTTTTTCTGTAATTATTGTATGGCTTTTGCCTTACAATATAAAGCGCCTTGGGGCAACTGTTTGTTGTGATTTGGCGCTATATAAATAAAACTGATTTGATTTGATATAGTCCAAAGCAACTTACTATATTTTCCAGAGTACATCATTTTTTTATTTACTAGTTTGGGAGGTCCTGTGACTTCTACTCCAATGTGACTTGTATTCTGGAAAATATGGCATATACGTATGGAAAAAAAAAAGCTGCATTATCATCTATGGCCACAAGATAGCACTGTCTACACGCATGACAAGCTGCTCTTGTATACTGAATGAGATGCTGTGATTCACACTTATAGTACACGGAACAACGCTTGTTTGGACTGCAAGACGACAAGGACAGCAGCCACAAGTCAGCTCAGGAAAGTCTATTATGTTTTAACATTTGAGTTTCACCATGAAGATTCTAAATTGGCTTAATTCATTCACTGTCAAATTTAGTCAATGACTAGTTGATTAGTTGATGACTAATGGTACACGACTAATCGACTAATGATTTTCATTAGTCGTCCCACCCCACTGGAAGCTTTGTTTCTGATTCTGCATCCAGGCAGCTTGTTCACAGTGTTTTTCTCTTCATGAAGCTCTTCTCTGAGTTTTCTCCCACTGGAGATGAAATCTGGAACAGACTTTGACAGTCTGGATGGTATTCGCCCCACTTGGCATCCTCTCTGTTTGTTCTTTTTATTTTGATCTCTCCTTTTCTTCTGTTTGACAGGAAACACATTTGTGAGTCCTGACTGGAATGATGAAGAATGTTCTGCAGAAGTGACAGACGAGCTCCAGATCGCTGGGATTTCTAAAAGAAAAACCCGCAGAGACACACGTACTGTTTAATAATAAAACAATACAAACAGGCAATCAGGAATTGTGCAGACAGAAAGCAAATGAGATTATGAAAAGCAGGTAGAGGCAAAATGTCAAAGTGGAATCAAAACCAATGGTCTAAATATATCCAGCATCTTTAAAAATGAAAAAAGAAAAACCAGCAAAGATTTTACAAATTAAATTCTTTAATATCAATGTGAAAAAAAACTTTACAATATCTAAATTAATTTTCAAATGAAACCTTTATTTGTTTGTTCCCATTAGGGGGCGCCACAGCAGATCATCCATCTCCATCTCACCCTGTCCTCTGTATCTTCCTCTGTCTCACCAACCAGCTGCATGTCCTCCCTCAGCAATCATAAACCTCCTCTTTGTCCTCCCTCTTCTCCTCCTGCCTGGTGCCTCCATCCTCAGCATCCTTCTCCCTTGTACACACTGGATCCATCTCAGTCTCACTATATCAGAACCGTACAACCTGCACTGTCCCGCTGAAATGTTCATTCCTAATCCTGCCCATACTTGTCACTCCAAAGGAAAATCGCAACATTTTCAGCTCTGCCACCTCCAGCTCCACCTCCTGTCATCTTGATGGTGCCACTGCCTCTAAGATGTACAACATAGCTGGTCTCACGCTTCTCAAGTACTTCCTCTTACAGCAGCACCGCTGTGCTTCCCACGTACTCCATCTTACTCTGGCTGACTTTCATTCCCCTTCTTTCCAGTGTGTATCTCCAGTTCTCCAGGTACACCTCAAACATCTCCCTGCTGTTAGTATAGATCACAGTGTCGTCTGCGTATCACAGATGTGTGATAGTTCTTGCAGACTCCTGTCTGGGCTCATCCATGAACCTGTCAGTCACCATCTTACACAAGAACAAGGTCGGAGCTGATTCTTGGTGCAGTCCCACCTCCATTTTGAACCCGTTCATCATTCCTACCAAACACCTCAATGGTCTCACAGTGTCTCCATCCTAATCCCACATCACCACATCCTTCTCTCCCCCCTCCTAACGTTCTGATTCAGTGGCATATCTCCACTCCCAGCTGTCCTTCCATATCCCTCTTCTAGATTATGTACATACCCAATATCTCATCATCACCACTGTTTCTTCTACCATTATGCACATTGTTATCCTCTCCAATCACCACTCTTTCTTTCTTGGATACGCTCTCTAGTACCTCATGTAACTCAGTGGAACCCAACTCTGGTCCTCAGGGACCCCTTAACCTGCAGATGTTCCCATTCTCCATGCCCTGCTGAAAGCTGATTAGCTCATTCAAGGGTCTATTAGCTCTTCTTTGGTAGAACACACCAGAATGAGATAATCAACTTGTGGCAGAGCAAGGAAAGATAGAAAATATGCAGGTTAGGGAGTCAGGAACTGCTGATCTAACTCACTCCAGAAATTTTTCTCCTCTGTCTCACATCATGTTTGTATGTGCTGATGATATTTATCCTTGCTTGTTCACTTTGGAGCTTCACACTAATTCTCTTCCTTCAGGATTTCTAGCCTCTCTCCTCTCCTTTTCCTCCTTCATCCAACAGTAGCATCACTTCCACTATGTGATAATATAATAATTAATATAGTCTTTATTGTCATTGTACATACATACAACAAAACTTGTCCTCTGCATTTAGCCCAAATATGGGCAATCTGCCATGAAGGCCCAACACACTGCAGGTTTTTCTTGCTACCAATCACCTCAGCAGGTGATTCATTGACGATCAGGTGTTTTTCTTAAGGGGAGAAGCTCATCAGCAAACCCACCTGCTGAGGTGATTGGCTGCAAGGAAAGCCTGCATTGTTTTGACCTCTTTGCCCACCAATGAATTTTAACCCAACCTAATTACAGTTAGACACAATCCAATGCAATGGGCAGCCAGAGTCCAGCGCCCGGGGACCAACTCCAGTTAAGGTTCAGATCCTAAATAAGTATGTTTTTGATTGTGTGAGGAATCGGAGCAAACCCACACAGACACGGGGAGAACATGCAAACTCCACACAGGATAGCCGGGAAGTGATCCCACAACCTGCTTGCTGCGAGGCCTTAGTGCTAACCACTAATCCACCGTGCCGCCATATCCTGCTCACCAGTCGTACGGTGGCAGTCCTTTTTAACGTGAACCTCAACTGATCTGGAACGCAAATCTGATTTATGATCGTCATGTTTGATTTGGTGCAGGTTTTATGAAGATTACAGTTCCTGGTACAGCTCTCCTCATTTCTCGAGACTTCGAACTGCCACAAACTGTGCACTGGTTTGTGGAACCTCAGTGGCTGGGTTCAGTTCCCATCATGGAAAAATGTATGAAAGTAGTTGAATTTACTTTCTGAAACCTGCACAAAACCTCTATTTTTAAAAAGTAGCAACATTTTGAAACCAACATTCATTCATATTGTTCAGAAACGTTCTAATGGCCAATGCTACTTCACAAAATGAGATACCATTAACTAAGCCGTAGAGGTCAACAGCGCACAGCACGGTGCCACAGTCCTGCCGTTCGGAGCTCACACCACGCCGTCAGATGTCACAAGTGAAAACATTCTCATGCTCATGCTCAATTTAGTGAAGCACAGTAGGTTCTGAATAATACATGGCTGAGAAACAGCTTTGGTACAAAAGGAGCAGCGTGTGTGTTTCTCCAAGGACTGCAGACTTGGATTTGCATCACTAAAGTCATCCAGTGTAAAACCTACACCAAATATCAATGATGCATGTGGCAACCCTCAGGGGCCAGAAGAACCAATAAAATTACACACAATTACAACCACGCCCCAGCTTATGAACACGTCAGGTCACATAAGTGTTACAAGAATTCCTGGAACTTGTGCAGATGTAGACCAAAATTATAAAACCGGTGTCACAGACCGAATGGTCCACCCCCTAAAGATCGCTCTGCCCTACCTTCACTGCGCATGCATCATTTGGGACCACAGCAGCTCGTCTTGAGTCTGACTCGCTACACCCAAAACGATCAAAGGGAATAATGTGATTATTAACCATCAGATGACAAAGTAAAACCTCTTAAATCATTCTAAAGTCAGTTTTAAGCAGAAACAAGGTGATAATCTGTGAGTCGCTACTGAGGCTTTGAAATGACGGAGGCGCACTGAACACAGCAGGAGCAGCTCGTCATGGCTGCGGCGCTCTGATGGCTTCTTCTGTCTTTTATTGCGAAATAATGCTGAATTTATGTGGAAATGATTGTTGTACAAAAGCTTCAGATATCTTGATGAGTGGAGGCAGTTTGAAGCAGAAATGATAATCAGTGAACCGCGGCTGATGCACAGAAATGACGCATGCACAGTGAAGGCAGGGCGGACCGATTTTTAGGGGGGACCGTTCAGTTGGTGACAGGTTTTGCACATTTTACCAACTCAGGAAGAATAAGTGAGGAATTTAAGTTTGCTGGTTTTCAAACCAACTTGATTAAAAGTCTTGTATCATGTGACTTTATTATGTAATAAATTACACTGCAAACTAACTGTCCTGTTCATTCATTCATTTTTTTTTTTTTTTTTTTGCCTCTTATGTGGGTATGAGTCACAAAAGCAGCAGACCAGCAGCTCATCCCACACATCCTTATACTCAGTCCAGTCCTCTAACTCATCCTGGGGGATCCCGAGGCGTTTCCAAGCCAGCTGGGAAATAAAATCCCTCCAGCCTGTCTGAAATTAATCCAGATAAACACTGAACAGTACTCAAGTGTCTCAGGACACATTTCTCCTGATTGCCAGAACAAAAACATGCTGCAAGACTGGATTCCGATCATCACAGTCACTCGCATGTGTGAGACAACAGAAATGCTTTCTGGTTTTAATCTGCATCAGTAAGTGAAGCAGGTGCTCACAGTCTCACTTCAAGTGTTCCATTACAGGAATTTGCAGTTCCACAGCAATAAAGTAAGAATAAGGAGTATTTACTGGAACAGCTACACTGAGAACAGTGTTTAACCAGGACAGAACTAATTGATTTCCCACCAAGGCTTTGTGATGCCTTTTGTCCAAAATCAGAATTCTATCGTCTGGGGGTTCACTTGTAGGGAAACGAGAACATGACTTTGTCTCACATCGCTGAACCTCAGTGAAGCTGAAATCCTTCACCACAGAAACTGAAGTATACAAACATGCATGACGTGACCTCAGGACTTTCACGCTCACATTTATTTTATTTTTTTCAGCAGTCAGCAACTGTCTGGGAGCCTCATGTACAACGGCTGCATATGCAAACAACGTGGCGTACGTCCGTCTCCACGCTAACGTTCAGATGTATCAAAAGTGAAATGACCGTGGAAATGTGTGGTATAATGTGAAAACAAGAAGTCATCAGAGTGATGTGCACACCAGAGACACGCTTATGAACAATTAACACACCCATGTGTTTGCAGTTATATGGGTGGATATAAAAGCATGCACAAAGTGATGCGTAAAATAGCATTAACAATGGCGTTTTCATTGTTAGAGGACCTTGCAAATGGTGCAACCCGACATCAGCGTGTACTTAGGGAATCCAAGGATTTACTTGCAAATAAAAATAATTGGCTCATAAGCCGATTTCAATTACCAAGGCCACTGTTACTGGAGTTCTGTGCAGGCACAGAACTGTGGCCGGCCCAGAGTGCAATACAGCGAGGAGCCAGGGGTTGTCTGTGCCCACACAGGTGCTGACCATGCTGGGCGTCCGGGCAACAGGGGCATTCCAAAGTGAGCTGTCCGATTGGTCAGGAGTGTGCCAGTCAATCTTGAGCCGAGCTATGCCAGCTGTGTGGAATGCAATCATCCGAATGTCATCTAGGTACATCACATTCCAATATTAAAGCGCAATTTGCAGTGAGAGCCAGTTTCCCTAATGTAATCGGAGCTGCTGACTGCACACATATTGTTTTAAAGGCACCATCACATGATGAATTTGTTTATGTTAATAGGAAACATTTTCATTCAATCAATGTTCAAATCATATGTGATGCGCAAATGCAGTGGGGTGGGTTGGGAACAGGCTACAGCAGGGGTGGGCAATGAGGGCCGGGCTGCTGGTGAGCTTCTCCTCCTGAACATAAATACCTGATCGTCAATGAAATCACTTGCTGAAGTGATTGGTAGCAAGGAAAACCTGCTGTGTCTCCACCCTTCATGGCACATGATTGCCCACCCCTGGGCTAGAGGCTGGCACAGTGCACGATGGGTGGCTGCATGAATAGTTAATTTGTGTAATTGTAATTGTTCTGAATGAAAACTAGTGCGGGCACATTTTGGGCATGTGCACATTCAGCTATGTTTTTTGTTAATACTATTAATGTCTTTTTGTTTCTTGATGGTGAAACTAGAGCTGCAGATTCTTAACAGGCCCCTGATTGTCTCCCTGTATTCAGTATTTGTCAATAAATGCATGTGTGAAGTTGTGAGTGTCACACACTGTCAGCTGCAGCGCACCTAATTTTTTTAACTTCAGTGTGTGTGTGCACTGCTCTGAGGTGACAGCGTTTACGGCCTCACACACACATGCCCCCACTATCAATGTCTATGATGACCTCCTTGGTTTTGGTGATACTGAGGACCAAGTTGTTGTCTGCACACCACTCTGACAGGTGTTTGGTGTTTGACCTCCTCCCTGTATCAGGTCTGTGCACACCTATATATAAGCATTGGGCCAAAGTTTTGACCTTGGTCCCTGACCAATCAATCAATCAATCAATTTTATTTATATAGCGCCAAATCACAACAAACAGTTGCCCCAAGGCGCTTTATATTGTAATGCAAGGCCATACAATAATTACATAAAAATCCCAACGGTCAAAACGACCCCCTGTGAGCAAGCACTTGGCTACAGTGGGAAGGAAAAACTCCCTTTTAACAGGAAGAAACCTCCAGCAGAACCAGGCTCAGGGAGGGGCAGTCTTCTGCTGGGACTGGTTGGGGCTGAGGGAGAGAACCAGGAAAAAGACATGCTGTGGAGGGGAGCAGAGATCAATCACTAATGATTAAATGCAGAGTGGTGCATACAGAGAAAAAAGAGAAAGAAACACTCAGTGCATCATGGGAACCCCCCAGCAGTCTAAGTCTATAGTAGCATAACTAAGGGATGGTTCAGGGTCACCTGATCCAGCCCTAACTATAAGCTTTAGCAAAAAGGAAAGTTTTAAGCCTAATCTTAAAAGTAGAGAGGGTGTCTGTCTCCCTGATCTGAATTGGGAGCTGGTTCCACAGGAGAGGAGCCTGAAAGCTGAAGGCTCTGCCTCCCATTCTACTCTTACAAACCCTAGGAACTACAAGTAAGCCTGCAGTCTGAGAGCGAAGCGCTCTACTGGGGTGATATGGTACTATGAGGTCCCTAAGATAAGATGGGACCTGATTATTCAAAACCTTATAAGTAAGAAGAAGAATTTTAAATTCTATTCTAGAATTAACAGGAAGCCAATGAAGAGAGGCCAATATGGGTGAGATATGCTCTCTCCTTCTAGTCCCCGTTAGTACTCTAGCTGCAGCATTTTGAATTAACTGAAGGCTTTTCATGGAACTTTTAGGACAACCTGATAATAATGAATTACAATAGTCCAGCCTAGAGGAAATAAATGCATGAATTAGTTTTTCAGCATCACTCTGAGACAAGACCTTTCTAATTTTAGAGATATTGCGTAAATGCAAAAAAGCAGTCCTACATATTTGTTTAATATGCGCTTTGGATGACATATCCTGGTCAAAAATGACTCCAAGATTTCTCACAGTATTACTAGAGGTCAGGGTAATGCCATCCAGAGTAAGGATCTGGTTAGACACCATGTTTCTAAGATTTGTGGGGCCAAGTACAATAACTTCAGTTTTATCTGAGTTTAAAAGCAGGAAATTAGAGGTCATCCATGTCTTCATGTCTGTAAGACAATCCTGCAGTTTAGCTAATTGGTGTGTGTCCTCTGGCTTCATGGATAGATAAAGCTGGGTATCATCTGCGTAACAATGAAAATTTAAGCAATGCCGTCTAATAATACTGCCTAAGGGAAGCATGTATAAAGTGAATAAAATTGGTCGTAGCACAGAACCTTGTGGAACTCCATAATTAACCTTAGTCTGTGAAGACGATTCCCCATTTACATGAACAAACTGTAATCTATTAGATAGTAAATATGATTCAAACCACCGCAGCGCAGTGCCTTTAATACCTATGGCATGCTCTAATCTCTGTAATAAAATGTTATGGTCAACAGTATCAAAAGCAGCACTGAGGTCTAACAGAACAAGCACAGAGATGAGTCCACTGTCCGAGGCCATAAGAAGATCATTTGTAACCTTCACTAATGCTGTTTCTGTACTATGATGAATTCTAAAACCTGACTGAAACTCTTCAAATAGACCATTCCTCTGCAGATGATCAGTTAGCTGTTTTACAACTACCCTTTCAAGAATTTTTGAGAGAAAAGGAAGGTTGGAGATTGGCCTATAATTAGCTAAGATAGCTGGGTCAAGTGATGGCTTTTTAAGTAATGGTTTAATTACTGCCACCTTAAAAGCCTGTGGTACATAGCCAACTAATAAAGATAGATTGATCATATTTAAGATCGAAGCATTAAATAATGGTAGGGCTTCCTTAAGCAGCCTGGTAGGAATGGGGTCTAACAGACATGTTGATGGTTTGGATGAAGTAACTAATGAAAATAACTCAGACAGAACAATCTGAGAGAAAGAGTCTAACCAAATACCGGCATCACTGAAAGCAGCCAAAGATAACGATACATCTTTGGGATGGTTATGAGTAATTTTTTCTCTAATAGTTAAAATTTTATTAGCAAAGAAAGTCATGAAGTCATTACTAGTTAAAGTTAAAGGAATACTCGGCTCAGTAGAGCTCTGACTCTTTGTCAGCCTGGCTACAGTGCTGAAAAGAAACCTGGGGTTGTTCTTATTTTCTTCAATTAGTGATGAGTAGTAAGATGTCCTAGCTTTACGGAGGGCTTTTTTATAGAGCAACAGACTCTTTTTCCAGGCTAAGTGAAGATCTTCTAAATTAGTGAGACGCCATTTCCTCTCCAACTTACGGGTTATCTGCTTTAAGCTGCGAGTTTGTGAGTTATACCACGGAGTCAGGCACTTCTGATTTAAAGCTCTCTTTTTCAGAGGAGCTACAGCATCCAAAGTTGTCTTCAATGAGGATGTAAAACTATTGACGAGATACTCTATCTCACTTACAGAGTTTAGGTAGCTACTCTGCACTGTGTTGGTATATGGCATTAGAGAACATAAAGAAGGAATCATATCCTTAAACCTAGTTACAGCGCTTTCTGAAAGACTTCTAGTGTAATGAAACTTATTCCCCACTGCTGGGTAGTCCATCAGAGTAAATGTAAATGTTATTAAGAAATGATCAGACAGAAGGGAGTTTTCAGGGAATACTGTTAAGTCTTCAATTTCCATACCATAAGTCAGAACAAGATCTAAGATATGATTAAAGTGGTGGGTGGACTCATTTACATTTTGAGCAAAGCCAATAGAGTCTAATAATAGATTAAATGCAGTGTTGAGGCTGTCATTCTCAGCATCTGTGTGGATGTTAAAATCGCCCACTATAATTATCTTATCTGAGCTAAGCACTAAGTCAGACAAAATGTCTGAAAATTCACAGAGAATCTCACAGTAACGACCAGGTGGACGATAGATAATAACAAATAAAACTGGTTTTTGGGACTTCTAATTTGGTTGGACAAGACTAAGAGTCAAGCTTTCAAATTAATTAAAGCTCTGTCTGGGTTTTTGATTAATTAATAAGCTGGAATGGAAAATTGCTGCTAATCCTCCGCCTCGGCCCGTGCTACGAGCATTCTGGCAGTTAGTGTGACTCGGGGGTGTTGACTCATTTAAACTAACATATTCATCCTGCTGTAACCAGGTTTCTGTAAGGCAGAATAAATCGATATGTTGATCAATTATTATATCATTTACTAATAGGGACTTAGAAGAGAGAGACCTAATGTTTAATAGACCACATTTAACTGTTTTAGTCTATGGTGCAGTTGAAGGTGCACCATAGATACCAATAATGGTGGTCTGCTCCCAGACAACCATTATTGGTGGTCTGGGAGCAGGCACCGTCTCTACGGGGATGGGGTAATGAGGGGATGGCAGGGGGAGAGAAGCTGCAGAGAGGTGTGTAAGACTACAACTCTGCTTCCTGGTCCCAACCCTGGATAGACACGGTTTGGAGGATTTAAGAAAACTTGCCAGATTTCTAGAAATGAGAGCTGCTCCACCCAAAGTGGGATGGATGCCGTCTCTCCTAACAAGACCAGGTTTTCCCCAGAAGCTTTGCCAATTATCTATGAAGCCCACCTCATTTTTTGGACACCACTCAGACAGCCAGCAATTCAAGGAGAACATGCGGCTAAACATGTCACTCCAGGTCCGATTGGGGAGGAGCCCAGAGAAAACTACAGAGTCCGACATTGTTTTTGCAAAGTTACACACCGATTCAATGTTAATTTTAGTGACCTCCGATTGGCGTAACCGGGTGTCATTACTGCCGACGTGAATTACAATCTTACCAAATTTACGCTTAGCCTTAGCCAGCAGTTTCAAATTTCCTTCAATGTCACCTGCTCTGGCCCCCGGAAGACAATTGACTATGGTTGCTGGTGTCACTAACTTCACATTTCTCAAAACAGAGTCGCCAATAACCAGAGTTTGATCCTCGGCGGGTGTGTCGTCGAGTGGGGAAAAACGGTTAGAAATGTGAACGGGTTGGCGGTGTACACGGGGCTTCTGTTTAGAACTACGCTTCCTCCTCACAGTCACCCAGTCGGCCTGCTTTCCCAGCTGCTCGGGATCTGCCAGAGGGAAACTAACGGCGGCTAAGCTACCTTGGTCCGCACCGACTACAGGGGCCTGGCTAGCTGTATAATTTTCCACGGTGCGGAGCCGAGTCTCCAATTCGCCCAGCCTGGCCTCCAAAGCTACGAATAAGCTACACTTATTACAAGTACCATTACTGCTAAAGGAGGCCGAGGAATAACTAAACATTTCACACCCAGAGCAGAAAAGTGCAGGAGAGACAGGAGAAGGTGCCATGCTAAACCGGCTAAGAGCTAGTAGCTGCGCTAAGCTAGCGGATTCCTAAAGACACACAAAAGTGAATAATGTGTAAATAATTTAGAGGTGATTCAGCAGAGGGAGTGCTTTAGTTAAGGCACGTGAAGATTACACTGTGAAACAAATCGTTATCTAGGTAACTAGATCAATCTAACTGCGCAGATTTAACAGATACAGCAAAACACCGCTGTGCTCCGGAACAGGAAGTGATACAATACCGCAGTGAGAGCCCAAAAATTAGTAACTGACCTTAACTTTTAAATGATTTTTTTCAAAATTAAACTGGTTTGTCCTTGGCTGACCCTAAACCATTATACTGGTCCAATACGGGTCAAAACACTCGAGTTATTTTGTACACAGACGTGACATAAAAAAATACTCCTGGATATGATCCTTTGTGAGGGTGAAATATTATCCATCCGTTTTCTATATGCTTAAGGTGCCCAACTTTGATCAACGCACTTGCACGCACATCATCCTGACGATCCCACCCACTGTGTTCCCAGCTGGACGCCGTGCTTTGTTCCACTGGCTGCCATGCATTGTGCACTGGACGCTGTGTCTGTAAAATAATTATTTCATAGCGGATTAATCATTTTCTCTTCAAGTTGGTTGTTGAAAACGGCTCGAATCGCTTCCTGAATCACAGGGGACTGCTCAAGCCACAACTTTTCTTGCGCACATGTGTGCTGAAAGAGGGGGAGAATGCATTTGGAGCTGTCTAAAAAGGTAGTTCTTTGTCATGTTTATTTTGCAATGGCTTGGTAAAACAGGTTTGTTTGGTTTGGTTTGAAAAAAAAACCTGTTTTAAGTCACGTTGTGTCACAAGTAAGTCAAACCTGTTTCCAGTGCACGTTGGCCTCCGCCCTTTGTCACCGGTTCTGTTCATTATTTTTATGGACAGAATTTCTAGGCGCAGCCAGGGTGTAGAGGGGGTCTGGTTTGGGAACCACAGAATCTCGTCTCTGCTGTTTGCGGACGATGTGGTTCTGTTGGCTTCGTCAAATCAGGACCTTCAGCGTGCACTGGAGCGGTTTGCAGCCGAATGTGAAGCGTCCGGGATGAAAATCAGCACCTCCAAATCCAAGGCCATGGTTCTCGACTGGAAAAAGGTGCTTTGCCCTCTTCAGGTCGGTGGAGTGTCCTTGCCTCAAGTGGAGGAGTTTAAGTATCTCGGGGTCTTGTTCACGAGTGAGGGAGGGATGGAGTGTGAGATCGATAGACGGATCGGTGCAGCATCTGCAGTGATGCGGTCGCTGTATCGGACCGTCGTGGTGAAGAGAGAGCTGAGTAGGGGGGCAAAGCTCTCGATTTACCGATCGATCTACGTTCTGATCCTCACCTATGGTCATGAGATTTGGCTCATGACCGAAAGAACGAGATCGCGAGTACAAGCGGCCGAGATGAGTTTCCTCCGCAGGGTGGCTGGGCACTCCCTTAGAGATAGGGTGAGGAGCTCGGTCACTCGGGAGGAGCTCGGAGTCGAGCCGCTGCTCCTCCACATCGAAAGGAGTCAGTTGAGGTGGCTCGGGCATCTTTTCCGGATGCCCCCTGGACGCCTCGCTGGAGAGGTGTTCTGGGCGCGTCCCATTGGGAGGAGGCCCCGGGGAAGACCCAGGACACGCTGGAGGGACTACATCTCTCGGCTGGCTTGGGAATGCCTTGGGGTTCCCCCGGAGGAGCTTGGGGAGGTGTTTGTGGATCGGGAGGTCTGGGCAGCTTTGCTTGAGCTGCTGCCCCCGCGACCCGACTCTGGATAAAGCGGAAGAAAATGGATGGATGGATGGCTTGGTAAAACAGTTGCATGTTCTTTCCTTCTTGTGTGCAGCTGTAAAAGTATGTTTATGGCAGATTTAACATCTCGTTATACGCAACCACTCACGCTGTTCTCTTCGTTACTTGACTTGACGAGCTGCACGTAGTATTGCAGAGTAGACTGCGCAACGTTCACTACCACTTCATGTTTATTGCAAGACATTTATGCGTGAAAGAGTTTTTGAATATTTCAAAATTCTCTTTGTGCATTTGCACGCCGGCGCCCCTCTCACGTTCAGTCTACAACCATTAACGATGAGTTTACTCTCCTGCACGACACGGCGTGCAACTGCGTGCATCAAAGTCATGCAAGTGTCAGTGGGCCTTTCAAAGTCAAAGTCAAAGTCGGCTTTATTGTCAATTCTTCACATGTACTGGACATACAAAGGAATCAAAATTGCGTTTCTCACTTTACTGTTTCTGACAATAAGAAACAGTAAAGTGCACAAGCAAGAATGTAAAAAGGTAAATCATGGAGAGTGGGGGGGGTATCCCAGCAGCCATGGGGCCTGAGGCTGGGTACACCCTACAAACTCCATGCAGAAAGGGCAGGGAGCGATCCCATGACCTTCTTGCTGTGAGGCACCAGTGCTAACCCCTAATCCACCATGCCGCCCAAAATAGTTATTACAAAGAAAATGAAATTCTTGAGCGTGCAAAGACCCCCCCAACAACTTTTAAATATTATCTACATATATGTCGAATTCTGTAAACACCATTCCAACCCCACCAAGGTCGTAATTGTTCAGGGTGACTTTGCACGGTCGTGCATGTGTGTGCGCGTGAATTCCTCACGTCACAGCCTGCGTTCCTCACTGTGTGAGCGAGAGAGAGAGAGAGAGAGAGAGAGAGAGAGAGAGAGAGAGAGAGAGACGAAGGAGGAGCGGAGGGTCCGAGAACAAGCTGTGAAACTTCACAGCAGAAGCTCGTGTGCAGGTTGGTCCACGAACCTTCTCGTCATGTTCTGATCCGGCTGCACACGGCGGCCTGCGCACCTCACGTGCACGATCGGATTATTTGATGTAGCCTAAAGCTTCAGTTTGCAGCATTTAAGTCACATTTGCACATGCAGCATCCATCTGCATCCTACGTCCATCCGAGCCGGGAGCAGCTTTGACGGAGCCGCGCTGCAGAGCGTCGATGTCCGGAGTCACATCAGGTGAATGTGTTCCGCTGCTTCTGTGCGCAAACTCAGCCTGCATGTGCGCTTTGACGCCTTCCAGTCACTGCTGGGTTTGTGCAAACCTTGATCGCTGCTTTTCGGTCCTTGTCGATGCGCGGAACTGGAAATGTTTCGGTTAAAACGTGAAGTGATTCTACAAGATCCGCTCGCACATGTGCGGTGCGCAGGATGCGCTATGTGGTCTGCGTGCGGCTGAGAGCAGAGAGGAGAAGAGGGGGAGAAATCATCATTCAACAAAAAAACAAAAAACAGAAAACTCCAGGCAGAAATACTGAAAAAAACAAACAAAACAAAACTGCTTTTTAACTGACTGATTACCTGCAGAGAGGAGGGCGGAGGTTAATCTGATCATCCTGATTATCTCAAAAAGTAATGTACAGAAGAAATGTGGAGAGATTGAGGTCATTAAAAAAATCAATTTGATTTTTGAAGCACATGTGGATTTGCCTTATCACTTTATTCCAAATTACATCCCATATTTTGACAACATAAATGTCTTATCAATGCACTTTATTCATTTCTTAAAAGACTTGCGCACTGAATTTACTCTGAAAAAAAAATGCAATAATTTAAAGTTAAAAGACAAATGCTCATAAATCTTTATTGCATTTTATTTACTAATTTGAGTTGAACAAATTTTCAAATCTGTTTTGTGAACCTTCTTGGTCTTTGCTCTCAGTGAAACTGCAGAAAATGATTTAAATGTTTCATACTGTGGAGATTTATTTTTCAGATTTTTTTCTTAAATTAACATTTTGCAGTTATCATCTGCAATAAGTACAATTAAGACTTGAAACAACTAGATTCAGGCTTTACTTTCATAAATGGACACGCCCCCTTGAATCACCTTGCCTTTCCTATGACACGCCCACATAGTCTGTGGGCTCTGGATGAGTTAGAGGGGGCGTGGCTATCTGTCAGCTAACACCTGGCAACCTATAACAGCTTAACTAGAACAAAAGCGTAAACAGAACATTCACTTATAATGAAATATATTATTAGAAATCTGACACTGTAATTTTGTCATTTTTAATATCATCCACAAAAGCTTCAGGATTTTTCGTGCTTTATTCATAATCTTTTCATCACAACTCAACTGAAAAGCTTTGATGATTTATATTTGGCACACCAACTACATCAGCTCACTTTTAAATAATAATAATGCTAAGTTATTATAAATTTGTGAAACAAAACAGATGTTTATTATTGTATATATTAGCGTGACTAACAGGTGAGCGCCCTCTGCTGGTACATTTATTTATTTGAAATTTCAAATTTAAATTTATTTATTTATTTATGCTAATTTGAAACTGAGGGCCATGAGGCCGTATCTGGCCCCCGGGCCACTATTTGCTGACCTAATCATGGACATATAGACTGCTGAAGATGAGGATGTGTGAGGTGTTTTTTGGAGAAGCTGAGTTATTTTGGCTGCAAACTGTGACCGGTTAGATCAGGAACGTAGTGAACACTCTGAGTCCAAACCAAACCTGAACTGACAGAAACCTCAGAAGCCCAGAACAGTGGCCAGAGGACAGCAGACACTTTTAGTCTGATGATTTGGTTTTATTGTCTCGTGTGTGGCTGCGGCTGAATACACCCACAGGAAGAATTTTATTGATGTAAATCTGTTTTTAATCATTTAAGCACTTTATCACTTTCTCAAACAAGCATATCGATGTTTGTTGAGTTTACTCAACTTATAAATAGGGATGGGTATTGATAAGATTGTATCGATATCAATGCCATTATCGATTGTGCTTATCGATCCGATTCCTTATCGATTCCCTTATCGCGACCTCTTGTGAATTTTGTACTAAAAGTAGGCTTTACAGGTTTTCTATGTATTTCCTTGAGTCTTAAAGTAAATAAATATGAAATTGGTCACTGTATCCTTGATCTCTGGACATAAATAAAAATAAACAAAACGGTGTTTCACTTTGAAGTTATTAATTCCAACTGGACTTTATCGTTCTAACTTGACTCGTCAGAGAGCCGCGCAGCATTTGGAGCTGTGTGAACAGAACGGAGGATGATTCTCGTTTCTTTCTCGCAACAAGACAGGAGTCCCAGTTACTAACTTTAATCTGCACAAAAGTGACTCATGATTGACATATTCAGGGATGGAAGTGGTGAAAAACAAAAAAAGCTGAAACCCAAAATTACCCCCCAAACACCACCTGCATGACAATGTTTGAATTCTAGAAGCTCTGAAATGCAATCTGGGACTATTCCAGACAATAAACTGGAGTGAGTGCAGCATCCATTTAGGTGATAAAAAAAAAACAACTTTCCTTATTCAAATTCATTCCAGTAGTATTCTGCTCTTACTAGGATGCAGCAGTTTTCTAGCTTGGCAGATAGTTCTGGAGGAAATCACTGAAGAAATGAACACACTGAAAATATGGTTTGACCGAAACAAACTGTCATTAAACTTAAATAAGACAGGGATGAAATCAAATCAAATCAAATCAATTTTATTTATATAGCGCCAAATCACAACAACAGTTGCCCCAAGGCGCTTTATATTGTAAGGCAAAAGCCATACAATAATTACAGAAAAACCCCAACGGTCAAAACGACCCCCTATGAGCAAGCACTTGGCTACAGTGGGAAGGAAAAACTCCCTTTTAACAGGAAGAAACCTCGAGCAGAACCAGGCTCAGGGAGGGGTAGTCTTCTGCTGGGACTGGTTGGGGCTGAGGGAGAGAACCAGGAAAAAGACATGCTGTGGAGGGGAGCAGAGATCGATCACTAATGATTAAATGCAGAGTGGTGCATACAGAGCAAAAAGAGAAAGAAACAGTGCATCATGGGAACCCCCCAGCAGTCTAAGTCTATAGCAGCATAACTAAGGGACGGTTCAGGGTCACCTGATCCAGCCCTAACTATAAGCTTTAGCAAAAAGGAAAGTTTTAAGCCTAATCTTAAAAGTAGAGAGGGTGTCTGTCTCCCTGATCTGAATTGGGAGCTGGTTCCACAGGAGAGGAGCCTGAAAGCTGAAGGCTCTGCCTCCCATTCTACTCTTACAAACCCTAGGAACTACAAGTAAGCCTGCAGTCTGAGAGCGAAGCGCTCTATTGGGGTGATATGGTACTATGAGGTCCCTAAGATAAGATGGGACCTGATTATTCAAAACCTTATAAGTAAGAAGAAGAATTTTAAATTCTATTCTAGAATTAACAGGAAGCCAATGAAGAGAGGCCAATATGGGTGAGATATGCTCTCTCCTTCTAGTCCCCGTCAGTACTCTAGCTGCAGCATTTTGAATTAACTGAAGGGTTTTCAGGGAACTTTTAGGACATCCTGATAATAATGAATTACAGTAGTCCAGCCTAGAGGAAATAAATGCATGAATTAGTTTTTCAGCATCACTCTGAGACAAGACCTTTCTAATTTTAGAGATATTGCGCAAATGCAAAATGGAGGTGTAAGAGTCACTAGGCGTTCACAGTAAACAGTTATTTATTTCTGTATGTATGTATTTATTTATGTATATTCATTGTTGGTTTTATATATTCTGTTGTTTTTATTCAGGTTCTTTTTGTCTCTTTCTCTAAAATTGTATATAATCATTAGATCAGTTATTATTGCTATTATTGTTGGCCTTGCTATTATTATTAATATATAAACAAAAATAAATTTAAAAAATATTACAATTTGTAATACATTTGACTCTTCTACAACAACAAATGCTTGACAGCTGCAACTGCTTAATGCTAACTTAACATTGAAAATGCCATAGACATGCTAATGTGTTAGCATCGGTCCAGTTTTTAAGTTATAAAATACATCTATCAACTGTTTCAGAAGACCATAACAGGTCGGTTTAACATAAAAAAGGTAAATAATACTCACAGCCATATGCTCTTTAGGGTTTTAGCGGGGGAAAGCGAAAGAAAAAATTAATCAATGAAGCAATGATCGAAGCACTGCTTCGATCTGCGAATCACTGCTTCGATTGGTTCAAGGTTCAAAGCAAAGCCACGCTGCAGAAAAGTTGATTACAGACCCGCTGCAGGGTCTGTAATCAATGTAGAGAAATTATAATTTTCCTGACAAACACCCCCAAAAACAACGTCCACTCTGAAGGACCGATAAGGGAATCGTTAAGTAAAAAGGTTACTGATGTCGGTGGATCGAATCATTTCTTAACGATACCCGAAAAGAACCGGTTCTCGATACCCATCCCTACTTATAAACATCCTAAAGTTTTTACCTTTTATGATGCCATAATCCTGTGATCCTCTCCAGACTGTACCCTGCCTCTCGCCCTAGGCTCCAGCTCCCCCAGCCTTAAGAATAGATAATGAATGAATGAATGATGTCATAATTTCACCAGTACTTCCCTGGTACTTCAAGCAGCACTATGTCCATTCAAGGCACAGCAGAGGATGTACTTCCTCAGACACCTCAGGAAGTTCAACCTGCCCCAGGAACTACTCATCATCTTCTACACATCCATCATCCAGTCTGTCCTGTGCATCTCCACCTCTGTTTGGTTTACCTCTGCCTCCAAACACGACAGGCACAGACTTCAACCAACTTTCAGGTCTGCAGAAAAAATCTTCGGATCTGGTGTCGCAGACCGAATGATCCCCCCCCTAAAAACTGGTCTGCCCTGCCTTCACTGCGTGTGTGTCATTTGGGACCACAGCAGATCGTCTGAGTCTGACTCTCTACACCCAAAACAATAATAAAAGGGAATAATGTGATTATTAACCATCAGATGACAAAGTAAAACCTCTTAAATCATTCTAAAGTCAGCTTTAAGCAGAAAATGAGGCGATAACTGCCTCATTTCGCTACTGACGCTCTGAAATGACATGGGCACTGCAGCAGCTGCTGCTGCGCTCTGATCAGTCTGCTGCCTTTTATTACAAAATAATACTGAATTTATGTGGAAATGATTGTTGTACAAAAGCTTCAGATATCTGTCTCTGAGGTAGATGATGACTGGAGGCAGTTTGAAGCAGAAACGAGGTGATAATCAGTGAATCGTAGCTGACGCTTAGAAATGATGCATGCACACTGAAGGCAGGGCGGACGGATTTTTAAGGGGGACTGTTCAGTCAGCGACACCGGTCCAGGACCAGGGTGCTGTATGTCAAAACAACCAGACAGGGGAACAGTTTCTTTCCACAGGCCGTCACACTGATGAACAACATATCTCACAGCATGTTGTGATTTAGCATCATGAAATATACGTTAATCTATTGGTTCGTGATATTGTCCGGGGGGGTCTGGGGGAGTTAGGGTTAGGGGGAAGCATAGGGTTCATAATAGTAAGATAAAACAAAGCTGTCACAAAAATTTGACTCATTTCGTGACGGGAGTACGAAAAAAACTCACGAGACTGGATTGGATGAACAACTCAACCTGCCAAAACACTCAGTAATTCACATACCTCATGTGCATTTTTCATCTCTTACTGCACATTTTATTTTACTTGCACATTTCATTTGCACATTTTATGACTTTGATGTATTCAGTGTTTAGTGTATATTTATACATGCAGAGAGAGTGCAGCTGAAACTGAAGTCAAATTCCTTGTATTCTTGTGGATAGTTGGCAAATAAAAGCTATTCTGATTCTTCTGATTCTGACCCCTGGTATTTTAAGCACGTCTACCCACGTGCATCCACAACCAGTAGTGCAATAACAGTAAAAAAAAAAAAAAAAAAATGCTGATGTGCACTTTGGAATAAAAATAAAAGTTTATAGGGAGGTGATGGTCTTGTGGTTAAGTGTTGGGCTTCAGACCAGAGGATCCTCAGTTCAAAACCCAGCCAGAGCAGAAAATCACTAAGGGCCCTTGGGCAAGGTCCTGAATCCTCTGTTGCTCCCAGTGTGTAGTGAACGCCTTGCATGGCAGCACCCTGACATCAGTGTGAATGTGAGGCATCATTGCAAAGTCCTATATAAATGCACTCCATTGACCATTTTTGTCATTGTTTTTAATCTATTTGTATAATGAAAGCTGGTCACTGTGTGTGTGTGTGTGTGTGTGTGATGGTGCGTGCGAGATAAGAGCGCTTGCACAAAGCCCGGCGTTTGTTGTTGTGACGTCACTACGGTCACACTGCCGCCGTGCGTGTGCGTGTGCTGGCTCGAACCTCCATTGCTGTCACTCTTGTCAGTCCTCCCGCTCCGGTGCGGGTTTGACGGCACCATGAACGCGGCGGCCGCCGCCTCCTGCCTCCTGGTAGCCGCTCTCTCCTGCTACCTGTGCGGCAGCGACCTGCTCTTATCGCTGCTCCGTGTCTGTGTTCCAGGCGGCTCCATGCCGGAGCCCGGAGCCGCGGCGCGGCGGAGCCCGCAGGGAGTCCTCTACACCGACCTCAGGCACATCGTCAACGCCGACGGACTGCACCTGTTCTGCCGCTACTGGGAGCCCGACGAGCCGCCGAGGTCAGACATCACCATCATCTGTGTGCGCGGAAGGTTTTCAAGTTTGTGGTCGCACGTGTGTTATTATCGTACGTTGCACGTTATTAACGCGTGTTGTTGTATCTGACAGGGGCGGAGCCAGTGGGGGGGTTAAATTATTTTATTTAGTGACAATTTCTTGTCTTCACATGAAATAACTTATTACAAATTAATTGTTTTCCAATTCTGATGCAGCTCCAAATGTAATAAAACATTTTTACGTTAGTGCAGCGTTGTAATCACAAACTGTGATCTCATTAAGATGCATTGTAATGATGTTAATCATCTTATTTTGGTGAGTACCACATGGGGCAAGACACATAAGGTCATGACCCCATTACACACGGGATTCATTCAATTGTATGAGCTCAGTAACGGTTGCCAACAAAGCGTTCATGCGTTCCAAAATGATCCATTTCGGTTTCAGTCCAATCAGTCAATCAATCAATTTTTTTGTATAGCGCCAAATCACAACAAACAGTTGCCCCAAGGCGCTTTATATTGTAAGGCAAGGCCATACAATAATTATGTAAAACCCCAACGGTCAAAACGACCCCCTGTGAGCAAGCACTTGGCTACAGTGGGAAGGAAAAACTCCCTTTTAACAGGAAGAAACCTCGAGCAGAACCAGGCTCAGGGAGGGGCAGTCTTCTGCTGGGACTGGTTGGGGCTGAGGGAGAGAACCAGGAAAAAGACATGCTGTGGAGGGGAGCAGAGATCGATCACTAATGATTAAATGCAGAGTGGTGCATACAGAGCAAAAAGAGAAAGAAACAGTGCATCATGGGAACCCCCCAGCAGTCTACGTCTATAGCAGCATAACTAAGGGATGGTTCAGGGTCCTATCCCACTCTGTGTATGAGGTGAATGGCTGCTCAACAACCGATGCTTTAATTGTCTTTGATTAAAGCCATGAAAATCATCAAAGATTAAATTCAGTCACATTAATGCCATCTTCAATCTTTCTTATGGAAGTTTGATCTTGACTGATCAATACTTGTATCTAGCTAGCATTAGGTGCTAATGTTTAGCCACTGTTTACAAAAAGGAAGGGAGGCAAGAAGGAAGCGTTTGGACATTCTCTGTCTCATCTCTTTCTTCATGGTGAATTAGTTGCTGCATTCAGGCCAGTTATAGGCAGACATGCCTACATACATGCCCACACATAAGGGGTTTTGTGTGTGTGTGTGTGTGTGTGTGTGTGTGTGTGTGTGTGTGTGTGTGTGTGTGTGTGTGTGTGTGTGTGTGTGTGTGTGTGTGGGGGGGGGGGCGGGGGGGGGTTGTGTCTGTGTGTGGGAAGAGGGTTGTGTGCATGGAGGGGGGCTGGTGCCGCAGATACTGTTGCTGAGCAATAGGCCAGTCATTGACATCTCATATTGGCAGCCCTGAATTTTAGGTACAAAATTAAAAATATGTTTAGAAATAAATGCAAATGAACCAGTTTTGTATGAATCAGAATATTGACTAAAATGTTTAAATGTTTTATTGAAAAACCACAACAAGTGTTTTCATAGAGTGAAATGCCGTATGAGTCCATATTGTAAATCTGTCTGGAGTAGGCAGTTATGAGTGAGGGAAGACACCAAAACACCAGCTCTGTCCTAGGTACAGGCTGCTGTTGCTGTGAGTTTAGTTTCTACCTATTGTATCATCATTCACGGCTTCATTGCAGAGTGACACAGTTTGTTCCCCCAAATGAGATCAAATCATGGTTCAGTTCTCGCTGTAGCTAAAATTAATTTCTTTTTCTCAAATGCCATTTTTCTCAAGCGTGCGGCATCATTGTAAAGTGCTTTGAGTGTTGTACTCAGATGGAAAAGCACTTTAGAAATGCAGTTCATTTGCCATTTATACGGAAAATGCATGTTATGGATCAGGACTTGGAATCGATATTAAATGACTCTGATTGGGATTGCTGCAAAAAGTTAATTGGGATGATAATCACATTTATATGAATGAATCTGCAAAGTGCGCCGCACTTCCACTGATTCTCTGAGTTGACTGGTTTTGAGAAACAAATAAAGGTCATGTTGCTGTTGAAAAGGTCAACACGGGACAGGTCCACCAATTTCTCTGTGATTTTACAGCAGCGTGCTGAAGTCGCTGGTGTCGCAGACCAAACGGTCCACCCCTAAAAATCGGTCCGCTTTTTGCATCTGCGCATCCGTCATTTTGGACCACAGTAGCTCGTCTGAAATGGAGTCTCTTCACCCAAAGCAATCAAATGGATTAACGGGATTATTAACCATCAGATGGTAAAGATAAAACCTCTTAAATCATTCTAAAGTCAGTTTTAAGTAGAAACGAGGTGAAATTCCATGATGCTTTGAAATGCCCGATGCACAGTGAACGCATCAGCTAGCAGTTCGTTTAACCGCGGTGCTCTGCTCACTTCTGCCGCCTTTTATGATGAAATAACGCAGAATTTATGTGGAAATTGTTATGTGGAGATTGTTGTACAAAGCTGCAGATATCTGTCGCTGAGGTAGATGATGACTGGAGTGCAGTTTGAAGCAGAAACCAGGTGATAATCCGTGAACCGCGTCATCAGAGGGGACCGATTTTTAGGGGGACCGTTCGGTCGGCGACACCGGCTTCCCACACTAGGCGCTAAGTTAACTGTCGGCCCACAGCGTCGGAGCACGTGCTGCGTAGTAACGGTTGCTAAGCACAGGTTGGTTGACGACCAAGTTAATCCCGTCTTTGCACACACAGCATATTTTTGCCAAGTGCAAACAAAAATATACCCAGTGTACCGTTTGTTCATATATTTAAAGGAGTTTGTTAGGAGATAGTCTGTGCAGAAATATGACAATAATAATATTATACAGCAGCTTTATTGACTGTTTTGTACTAATAAAAGCTGAATCACTGCAGGCTTATTACAGCCGTAAATTCCCCTGTGTTTTAAGTGTTTAAAGCCGAGGCTTTAAATGGATTATATAAGAGTTTTCTCACTGGACACTAAAAAAATGCATTCAGTTGAGGTTTGGTAAACTGTGACGGCGTGCCTTCATATCGCTCCTGTCGGCTGATCCTGCTCATCTGTATTTAAGATTTATGCACACTTTATGACATTTACATACATTTCGCCATTCTTCTTCTCATTATTATTCTTTTTCTTTGCAAAAAAGCAGCATTATTTTGCTCGACTACAAATGTGATAAAAAAGAAGCAGCATTTACACAGCAAACCTACATTTTTCAAGTTTGATTTGACCACTGTGGGGCGGCAGCTAACACTTTCATTATTGAGTAATTTGTTGCTTATGTTCTCGATTAATCTTTAAGCTGTTTCCTGTAAGTGGTGCTGCTCTGTGTACATCTGGTCCTGTCAAATCTGAGACTGAATCCTGATCCTGATTAGGACTCGGCTAGCAGACCACTCAGGAACACCAGGGACAGTGAGCAGGTTTCTCCATGGAGAAGTAGAGCTGCGCGTGTCAAATCCAAATGTGGATCTGAACCTGATCCACTGGGGTGACTCCGAGTGACCCGGGGGCAGCTGAAAGCAAAAATAAATAAATCCATTACTTCTTTGGCCAAAAAATTTTGAAAAAAATTGACCATCAAGCCAACGATATTCAGTTAAATGTCAGAGCAGAGCAAAGAAACCAGAAAATATTCACATTTAAGTAGAGCCCGACCGATATGGATTTTTTGAGGCTAATGCCGATAACGATATTTGGATGAAAAAAATGCAGATAATTGATAAATTGGCTGATTTGCTGATAGCCGATAAATCAGCCGATATTGTTATTATTATTCTTTTTTTAATGAATAAAATGTTCTTTTTGGACCCTTAACAAAAAAGGTATGAGCTAAAAGCTGAAGATTTGTCCTCATATTGATTAACTTTATAACAGAGAAGAATTTTCAAGTTCCAAAAAAATGCAAAAATGCAATTGGAGCAGTTAGGGGGCTATTCAAACGGGCCAACTAGTAAGATATCACTCCTGAAAACGATCTTTGCCATATCACGTAAGGTAAATCTGCCCTACGATTGGATTTTGGAAAACCATGTGACGGAGAACCAATTCCGACTGGACACTCACATTGCGCACTTCATCACACATCTTCTATGAGGAGTACCAAGATGGCCAATGGTGGATCGAAAGTCCACGGAGTTAACTTTTCAGCAAAAAAAAAGTAAGTTTCTATCTTATATCATTAAAAAGTTATTTACCATTTAGTAAAGCTTGGTCCCAGCCATTGTATATGACGGCGTTGGCCCCAGAGGGTTAATGGCGAATGTCACTAATTCCCAGAACCCTTCCGGACGACCAGTGAATCTGAATGTTTCAACGTCTTAGCAGTAAACAAAAGTTTTTCATGCTAGAAATAAGGTCTACACAACGTGGGCTTAATAAAAAGCGTGACCGACGCAATGAAGCACATTTGACACATTACTACATAAACTGAGTTAATCAAACTTAGTTGAGCTGAAACGGGAGAAATGTGGCGTGAATGTAATCGCAAAGTTATTAATCAATCAATCAATCAACTTTTTTCTTGTATAGCGCCAAATCACAACAAACAGTTGCCCCAAGGCGCTCCACATTGCAAAACAATATCCTTATAAACTTACTTGCATGCTTTTGTCAGCCGATCAGTGCAGTGTGACGGCGAACTACGGGGGCCAGTGATGAACACATTTAAGCAGGGGTGTAAGCAGCTCTCAGTTGAATCTAGTCAGAGCTCCATCTACTGGACAAACGGTGCAAGGACATTTTACATTGCAGACACAAACATTATTTCAGTAACTGTTCTGTTTATGAGAAATTATCAGCGTTCTGTCGGCAAAATTTTGGCCGATAGTGAGTACTTTGAAAAGCGCTTATATCGGCCGATAATATCGGCCGGGCTCTACATTTAAGAAGCTGAAACAGAATTTGGACATTTAAAAATAAAAACAGACTCAAAATGATTCATCAGTTATCAAAATATCTGACGCTTTATCTAATAATAGCTTAATAACTGATCAATCAGTTAATTGTTGCAGCTCTAATCGTGTTATTAAGAAGATTTTCATGCAGAAATATGAGCTGCTCAGTCTGCTGAGCAGCTCGGATAAGTATCACAAAATGAATGAATGAAGATCTTATTTCAAACAACTCTTTCATTCGAACATGAAATACAAAACATTTAAATGCGTTTTTGTCTTTTATTGATTATTACATGTCATCAGTGAAAAGCTGATTGTTTCAAGCTGCTTTATTTGAAGAGGTGAGCATGAGGCTGAACAGTGTGCTTTCATTTCACATACGGATGACAAAAATGAGAAGTACATTGTGCGTCTTTTCCTGGTAATCTCTGAACCCACTCACTTTCTGCCACATAAAAGAGCTGTCAACCTCTCATGAGCTGTCACTCATCCATCTGTTAGGGAAGTGCGCACTCGCTGTTTGACACATCATACTTGTCTGAAACAACTTCAGGCAGAACACATAATATGTCTGCATGTACTCATGCTGCACGGCATATTGAAACAGAGAAAAAAACAGGGTCGTACATTCCAGCAGCACTTAACCCTCTCTGAGGTTCAGCTGTGTTTTCTTGCCTTTACCTTATTTTCAGTAATTCCACTTTTAAGGCTCTTTCTTTTTGTAAAGTGCCCATGTGTTGCATATCAAAATGTTCAGAACAATCCAGACTTTACAGTTTTTAATTTATTCATTAATTTTGTACCACTTATCCAGGTCTGGTCATGGAGTTTCAAAATATGTGACACATATTTGTCGAGAACATTGGACAGACAAATAATTTAAATGTGAAAATACAAAATGTGTTTTAAGATGATTCTTCAAGAAATGGGCCTACAAAAGTCAGACAAGTAGTGTTATAATATTAAGTCAATTTTAGATCATATAATATATTATTATATGGCTACGACACTACGTGCACTCTGATTGGCTGATTTCAGGTCTGATATTTTCCCATATCAGACTGTTACCATGACAATCAGTCCGGATCGGGTATCAGATTTGCGACTTTGCCTTTTGAGTTTTTCTCTCGTTGAATTGGAGGAATTCACAGCAAACGAGCTCGAAGTGGACATGCAAAATGAAGACCACCAAGATGAAAACACAGCTGCTAACAGTCACGAACAGATTGAAAACTTCATGATAAACCAGAAAGCTAAAACAAAAAAGCGACAATTCAGACATGAACATACTCCATAAATATCTAATTTGTTGATGCAGCTAAAAAAACAGCCATATAATAAACGATTTCTTAACCTGGCTTGCTCGGTTAATAACTCGTTAGTATAATAACTGTCAGAAAATGAAAATATGTAATTGTGCATATTTAGTGAAAATGCTGTCACTGTTACCACTTGTTTGAGTGATTTAGATAAAAAAAGGCACATAATCAATCAATCAATCAACTTTTTTCTTATATAGCGCCAAATCACAACAAACAGTTGCCCCAAGGCGCTTTATATTGTAAGGCAAGGCCATACAATAATTATGAAAAACCCCAACGGTCAAAACGACCCCCTATGAGCAAGCACTTGGCCACAGTGGGAAGGAAAAACTCCCTTTTAACAGGAAGAAACCTCCAGCAGAACCAGGCTCAGGGAGGGGCAGTCTTCTGCTGAGACTGGTTGGGGCTGAGGGAAAGAACCAGGAAAAAGACATGCCGTGAAGGGGGGCAGAGATCGATCACTAATGATTAAATGCAGAGTGATGCATACGGAGCAAAAAGAGAAAGAAACAGTGCATCATGGGAACCCCCCCACAGTCTACGTCTAAAGCAGCATAACCAAGGGATGGTCCAGGGTCACCCGATCCAGCCCTAACTATAAGCCTTAGCGAAAAGGAAAGTTTTAAGCCTAATCTTAAAAGTAGAGAGGGTATCTGTCTCCCTGATCTGAATTGGGAGCTGGTTCCACAGGAGAGGAGCCTGAAAGCTGAAGGCTCTGCCTCCCATTCTACTCTTACAAACCCTAGGAACTACAAGTAAGCCCGCAGTCTGAGAGCGAAGCACTCTAATGGGGTAATATGGTACTACGAGGTCCCTAAGATAAGATGGGACCTGATTATTCAAAACCTTATAAGTAAGAAGAAGAATTTTAAATTCTATTCTAGAATTAACAGGAAGCCAATGAAGAGAGGCCAACACGGGTGAGATATGAACTCTCCTGCTAGTCCCCGTCAGTACTCTAGCTGCAGCATTCTGAACCAACTGAAGGCTTTTTAGGGAACTTTTAGGACAACCTGATAATAATGAATTACAATAGTCCAGCCTAGAGGAAATAAATGCATGAATTAGTTTTTCAGCATCACTCTGAGACAAGACCTTTCTGATTTTAGAGATATTGCGTAAATGCAAAAAGGCAGTCCTACATATTTGTTTAATATGCGCTTTGAATGACATATCCTGATCAAAAATGACTCCAAGATTTCTCACAGTATTACCAGAGATCAGGGAAATGCCATCCAGAGTAACGATCTGGTTAGACACCATGCTTCTAAGATTTGTGGGGCCAAGTACAATAACTTCAGTTTTATCTGAGTTTAAAAGCAGGAAATTAGACGTCATCCATGTCTTTATGTCTGTAAGACAATCCTGCAGTTTAGCTAATTGGTGTGTATCCTCTGGCTTCATGGATAGATAAAGCTGGGTATCATCTGCGTAACAATGAAAATTTAAGCAATACCGTCTAATAATACTGCCTAAGGGAAGCATGTATAAAGTGAATAAAATTGGTCCTAGCACAGAACCTTGTGGAACTCCAAAATTAACTTTAGTCTGTGAAGAAGATTCCCCATTTACATGAACAAACTGTAATCTATTGGACAAATATGATTCAAACCACCGCAGCGCAGTGCCTTTAATACCTATGACATGCTCTAATCTCTGTAATAAAATTTTATGGTCAACAGTATCAAAAGCAGCACTGAGGTCCAACAGAACAAGCACAGAGATAAGTCCACTGTCCGAAGCCATAAGAAGATCATTTGTAACCTTCACTAATGCTGTTTCTGTACTATGATGAATTCTAAAACCTGACTGAAACTCTTCAAATAGACCATTCCTCTGCAGGTGATCAGTTAGCTGTTTTACAACTACCCTTTCAAGGATCTTTGAGAGAAAAGGAAGGTTGGAGATTGGCCTATAATTAGCTAAGATAGCTGGGTCAAGTGATGGCTTTTTAAGTAATGGTTTAATTACTGCCACCTTAAAGGCCTGTGGTACATAACCAACTAACAAAGATAAATTGATCATATTTAAGATTGAAGCATTAAATAATGGTAGGACTTCCTTGAGCAGCCTGGTAGGAATGGGGTCTAATAAACATGTTGATGGTTTGGATGAAGTAACTAATGAAAATAACTCAGACAGAACAATCGGAGAGAAAGAGTCTAACCAAATACCGGCATCACTGAAAGCAGCCAAAGATAACGATACATCTTTGGGATGGTTATGAGTAATTTTTTCTCTAATAGTCAAAATTTTGTTAGCAAAGAAAGTCATGAAGTCATTACTAGTTAAAGTTAATGGAATACTCAGCTCAATAGAGCTCTGACTCTTTGTCAGCCTGGCTACAGTGCTGAAAAGAAACCTGGGGTTGTTCTTATTTTCTTCAATTAGTGATGAGTAGAAAGATGTCCTAGCTTTACGGAGGGCTTTTTTATAGAGCAACAAACTCTTTTTCCAGGCTAAGTGAAGATCTTCTAAATTAGTGAGACGCCATTTCCTCTCCAACTTACGGGTTATCTGCTTTAAGCTACGAGTTTGTGAGTTATACCACGGAGTCAGACACTTCTGATTTAAAGCTCTCTTTTTCAGAGGAGCTACAGCATCCAAAGTTGTCTTCAATGAGGATGTAAAACTATTGACGAGATACTCTAACTCCCTTACAGAGTTTAGGTAGCTACTCTGCTCTGTGTTGGTATATGACATTAGAGAACATAAAGAAGGAATCATATCCTTAAACCTAGTTACAGCGCTTTCTGAAAGACTTCTAGTGTAATGAAACTTATTCCCCACTGCAGGGTAGTCCATCAGGGTAAATGTAAATGTTATTAAAAAATGATCAGACAGAAGGGAGTTTTCAGGGAATACTGTTAAGTCTTCTATTTCCATACCATAAGTCAGAACAAGATCTAAGATATGATTAAAGTGGTGGGTGGACTCATTTACTTTATGAGCAAAGCCGATAGAGTCTAATAATAGATTAAATGCAGTGTTGAGGCTGTCATTCTCAGCATCTGTGTGGATGTTAAAATCGCCCACTATAATTATCTTATCTGAGCTAAGCACTAAGTCAGACAAAAGGTCTGAAAATTCACAGAGAAACTCACAGTAACGGCCAGGTGGACGATAGATAATAACAAATAAAACTGGTTTTTGGGACTTCCAATTTGGATGGACAAGACTAAGAGACAAGCTTTCAAATGAATTAAAGCTCTGTCTAGGTTTTTGATTAATTAATAAGCTGGAATGGAAGATTGCTGCTAATCCTCCGCCCCGGCCCATGCTACGAGCATTCTGACAGTTAGTGTGACTCGGGGGTGTTGACTCATTTAAACTAACATATTCATCCTGCTGTAACCAGGTTTCTGTTAGGCAGAATAAATCAATACGTTGATCAATTATTATATCATTTACCAACAGGGACTTAGAAGAGAGAGACCTATGTTTAATAGACCACATTTAACTGTTTTAGTCTGTGGTGCAGTTGAAGGTGCTATATTATTTTTTCTTTTTGAATTTTTATGCTTAAATAGATTTTTGCTGGTTATTGGTGGTCTGGGAGCAGGCACCGTCTCTACGGGGATGGGGTAATGAGGGGATGGCAGGGGGAGAGAAGCTGCAGAGAGGTGTATAAGACCACAGCTCTACCTCCTGGTCCCAACCCTGGATAGTCACGGTTTGGAGGATCCACGAAAATTGGCCAGATTTCTAGAAATGAGAGCTGCTCCATCTAAAGTGGGATGGATGCCGTCTCTCCTAACAAGACCAGGTTTTCCCCAGAAGCTTTGCCAATTATCTATGAAGCCCACCTCATTTTTTGGACACCACTCAGACAGCCAGCAATTCAAGGAGAACATGCGGCTAAACATGTCACTCCCGGTCCGATTGGGGAGGGGCCCAGAGAAAACAACAGAGTCCGACATTGTTTTTGCAAAGTTACACACCGATTTAATGTTAATTTTAGTGACCTCCGATTGGCGTAACCGAGTGTCATTACTGCCGACGTGAATTACAATCTTACCAAATTTACGCTTAGCCTTAGCCAGCAATTTCAAATGTCCTTCGATGTCGCCTGCTCTGGCCCCCGGAAGACAATTGACAATGGTTGCTGGTGTTGCTAACTTCACATTTCTCAAAACAGAGTCGCCAATAACCAGAGTTTGATCCTCGGCGAGTGTATCGTCGAGTGGGGAAAAACGGTTAGAGATGTGAACGGGTTGACGGTGTACACGGGGCTTCTGTTTAGGGCTACGCTTCCTCCTCACAGTCACCCAGTCAGCCTGCTTTCCCGACTGCCCGGGATCTGCCAGGGGGGAACTAACGGCGGCTAAGCTACCTTGGTCCGCACCGACTACAGGGGCCTGGCTAGCTGTAGAATTTTCCACGGTGCGGAGCCGAGTCTCCAATTCGCCCAGCCTGGCCTCCAAAGCTACGAATAAGCTGCACTTATTACAAGTACCGTTACTGCTAAAGGAGGCCGAGGAATAACTAAACATTTCACACCCAGAGCAGAAAAGTACGGGAGAGACAGGAGAAGCCGCCATGCTAAATCGGCTAAGAGCTAGTAGCTACGCAACCTAGCGGATTCCTAAAAACACACAAAGTGAATAATGTGTAAATAATTTAGAGGTGATTCAGCAGAAGGAGTGCCCCAATCAAGGCACCAAACAGGCCATGAAGCAGCACAGGCAACGCACGACAACAGCGAACGCACGACAACGGTGCTAAAATAAAATAAAAATCGACTAAACACGCTGAGGAGCAGCACAGATAACGCACGACAACAGTGCTAAAAAAAAAAATAAATAAATAAAAACGAAAGCGTTAGCAAGCTAGTTAGCTTGCCAACGCTGATGAAAGTTAGCTGATAAAAGTGCTCCGTCGTGATGTTTCGACCGTTAGAGGTCTTCCTTAGGCGTTGGAGCACAGTAAAAAAGTTAAAAAAAAAAGTAAAAAGGTAAAAAAAGTAAAAAAGTCTTGAAAAAGACTGTTCAAGTTCAAGTCCAAAGCAGCAGGTAGCAGTCTCTGTGTAAACAGTCCCAACAGAGAGCCAAAATTCTGATGCAATCTCACTCCGAAGACCAAGTCAGCAAAGTCCACGTTCCGCTTCCTCAATCAAGGCGTCGCCGCTGAATCTAGCCTTGCATCTCACATGTACCTTCTGGACAATAATAAATAATAATAAAATATGAATCTAAATACAGTGATGTCAAGCTTCCTTCCTTCCTTCCTTTATACATTCATTCACCAAAATAAGGCACCATTCAAGAAAATTTACACATTGTCTTAATGCTTTTGGACGAGAAGCTCAACTAGCAGCAAAAACATTGACAGACGTGTGTAACTGACGATCGCTGACAGTTTACTCGGAGCTGGAGACTTTTCACCCGGTGCTTTAGCTTCAAAGTCTGTTTACACAACAGTGTGAACGTTAAAGTGACTGTTAGAACATTTACAGCTGTTGGCTGTTGGGGTTTGATTCGTTCCAGGTGTTTTTTGGGGGCTTTTTGTATGTGGTTTTTGTACCAATGCCCTTTCATGTCTCTGGTCACCTGTCCTGTCTCAAGTGTGTGTCTGTGTGTCGGTTGGGTCTGTGGATGTCTGCCTGAGAATATGTGGGTGAAGGTGTGTGTGGTTTAGTCTGTTGTGTGTGTGTGTGTGTGTGTGTGTGTGTGTGTGTGTGTGTGTGTGTGTGTGTGTGTGTGTGTGTGTGTGTGTGGTGGAGTCCAGGTGCACTTGTGTTCTGTCCCGTTTGTTTCCCGTCCCTCCTTTGGTCGTCACTCTGTGCGGGTGTTTGACGTGTGTCCTTCTGCGGCTGTCTTTCCTGTATGTCCTCCTAGTGGTCTGTCCTCATTTTGACCTGTCCTCTCTGCTTGCATCTCTGTGTTTTGTCATTTGTCCCATGACACTTTTATCCATTTTTCCTCATTAGTTTTCTGCTTTTATTTCTTGAGGCAGCTTCAGGTTTTGTTTGGTGATTGTTTATGGTTTGTTTACTCATTGCCTCTTTATTGATGCTCAGTCTGTCCATCAGTCTGTTGCTTTTTGTGTCCTTTAAGTTCTACAGTTATTTTTTATACTATGTGGTTTTAGATCGGCCTTTTGGTTTTGTGACATTTCTTTTTCTTAGTTATGTTTCACGTATGCTCATGTTTTATTCTACTTCACTTAAGATATCTGTGCAAGTTTTTGTTCACCTTGTGTTGTCTCTTGACCTTTGACCCTGCCACACCTCTCCTCCATTTTCTCATCAGTTTCAGCTCTTAAGCCCCACCTGTGTCTCTGTTCTGTTTGCCGGTCAGTTGTTTCCCAGTCAGCTTTCTCCATGTCTCACCTGTTTGACTCCTGCTGGGAGTCGCTTTTCAACAGTTGGTTTTTGTTATAAGTCTTGACTGCATTTTGTATTTTGCTACCGTGAGGATTCATGTTTGTGTGTTTTTCACTGAAACATTAAAACACCTGGTTTGTCACGTTAGTTAACAGTCTCACGGGCACCGTTCTCCATCTATCATCATAAAATTTGGTCATACGGGTCAGATAATCCTAGAAGAGTGTGGGTCATTTTTCAAGGTCATAGCTCAAGTTTCAAGGTCACACAAAAAAGTGAAAATCACCTAATCAGTTTGGCTCATACTGTTCCTCTTGGCTTTCTGATTGACCTTGGCCTTAGATCTTGACCTTCAGAAGTTCAGTCAAGGTCAAAGTAGGCCTGAAAAAAGTGGAAGTGGTGTATTGGGTCCTAGAATACAGTGGCACTTTTCAAGGTCACACAGAACATGAAAAAAAATTTAGATCCAAATTAAATTTCGGATCTAATTTCTGAAGTGCTATTTTGGTCAACGTTTAGTTGGAATTTTCAAGTGGAACCATTTGCAGGAAATTATTGGCTTCATTTCAGAAATGTTTGAAATTTTCAGAATATCTAAAAATTTAGAATTTTTAGGTGTCATTTCTTGCATTTTGATACATATTTCACCACACAATACATGTTGTGGTTTGCACCTGCTACTGCCACTTTAAGTGTTTATTTGCAGTGGTTTTGTGTGCTGTTCTCCTGTCCTGTTTTATTTTTCTGTTGCACTCCCTCACTGGTTTGAGTTCCGCTCTAGTTTTGGTTATGTTATTGTTAGTTGTCAGTGTGATTTTGTGAATTGCTTGTTTTCTTATTTTCTCACTGTTTTCTGCATTATGAGCATCTTTGCTCCCAGCTTTGCTTTTCTGTATGTTTTATTATGTTCCACTCACCTGCAGATGTCTGTTTAGTTCTGTTTACCTTTTGTTGTTAGATGTCACACGACCTTTGGCCCCATCACACACTGTCCTCGATTTTCTTCAGTCAGCTCCTCGTGTGCACTTGCTTCTCCTCCTTCCACTGATTCAACACACCTGTTCGTCATCAGTTTGGTTGTTATTTAAGCACTTCCTTGTTTGTCAGTCAGTGCCGGTTCATTGTGTCTGTATCCTGTGAAAACTCCTCGCCGGGTTCCTGTATAATCTCGTGTGTTGGTCCTCTTCCTTGTGATTACTCCAGTCTTTGTCGTTTTTGTAATTCTGGCCCTGTTTTTTTGATTGTTTCACTTTGCAGCCTCCGCTGGTTTTTGCTGCACTGTATTAATGGGATTTTTGGGACTGTTGAATACCTTTGCACTTTTTGGAACTTTGTCACTGGGACAGTGATGCCGGCAACACGTTACTCTAATCTTGCCACTTTTTTTTAAAATAACGAGTAATCTAATGTGTTAATTTTTCCAAATCAGTAATCAGATTACAGTTACTTCTCTGAGTCACTGTCTTACTATTATTTTTGTATTGTGGGTCATCGCAGCTTTAAAACAGGTGTCCCAACGAGATACAGGGGGAGGTCTGAACTGAACTCGGAGCTGCGAGCACAGAGCCGCTGTGCAGCTTACCTCCGAGTTGAAAAACAGCTCTCTCTCAATGCGCAGTGGCGCTCAGAGCTATGGTTTTACAAAGACATTTTTACACTTTCTCTTTAAAACTCTGTGCCACTCTGTGCGTGTCCTCGTTAAAAACAGCTGATCCGCGACACATAAATACTAACGCTTTTTCATTGCACCCAAATGCACCCAAGTCTCTTGCTGAGGATGACATGATGTAAAAAATGCTGACAAAACTTTCTTACTGTCAGTGTGGTCATGTTTTCTGCATAAATAAACATTAGTCATTCTTTTGTTCAAACAAGCCAGGGGCGAATCTACGCAAGAAGGGAACATGGGTGGGGATGGGGGGGTGGGGCATGGCTCCCCACAACAGCCCCAGGTTAAAGGTCCACTTTTGAAGACATTTTTTCATACTTTACTGCTACTAATACTACTTATAATAACAATAATGATAATAATAATTTCAACAACTAAAATGTTTAGAATTTATTTAATTTAAGTAAATAAGTTACTTTTTCAAGGAGTAATCAGTAATTGGATTACTTTTTCAAAAAGTAACTGTGGCAACACTGCACTGGGACTGTTGAATACCTTTACACTTTTTGTAACTTTGTCACAGTAACATCACTTTGGTTGATATGATCCCTGGTGTCCACGCTGTCTGCATTCTGGGTTTCAACTGAACTCTGCTATCAACCTTAACAATACAGCTACTAAGAAAAGATACTTTATAACCTGTTTTTAATTAATTTGAACTTGTGCAATCTTGAATATGATGCTGTGACTTCATGATGATAAGCAACAGAGAACATGTGAAATGTCTGAACATCTTTGCTACAGCTTGCTGAATCATGGTCAGAAACATCTACATCGAGATGAGTCACTTGTTGCTGAATTTGCTGTTTTGCATTTTTGAATCTCGTGCCGTCTGGCGGTTCAACTCGAGCGAGAGGTCTGTTTCAGCAGAGTTCCATTCAGGGCACAATGTAAACACACCTCGTGAACTGTGGACAACAAGACAACATTGGAGCACAGCAGAAGTCCATCACAGGTGCTACACCTCCTCTAGATAACCCTCTCATCTTGGGAGAACATATCATCATCATAATCGCTCATGAACTTGCTGAATCAGCGCCATCTACATCCTCAATAGCCATAGTTTGCATGCGCTGTGAGATGCTGGAACTCTGCTGGCGCTGCGGTGCGTACTGGGAAGCACAGGAGGCCGCTTCCCAGGGGGATTATGGTAAACGTTAAAGTACCAAATAGAGGCTTCAGAAACAGAATTTGGCGCAGATTCCATTTAAAGACGACTAAAAACTTTTCTATTAACCAGTGGTGGGCACAGCTAACCAAAAAGTTAGCTTTGGTAACCGCTAATCTGCTAACTGAAAAGTTAACTTTTATAACGATAAACTGATAAAAAAAAATTTAGTGGAAACTACAGCTATCCAATAACTGCTAGCTTTTAGTATTGACTCCCGACTATCAGCTACTGACAAGCCAGTTTTGAGTTTAAGCACCGCCGATGCTTCTGAGTAGAATCAAAAGCGATCACAAACAATGAGTCAGAGCTTCTCTCTTTGTGCACCCTGCCCACTGCTGTAAGGAACAGTGGTGTTCTATGCATTTTGGCTCAAAATCCATAGAACACTGCCATCTGCTGGATGGGAGAGTAAATAGCATCCAACTGTCATACAGTCGTCATTTGGTACACTGTTTCACACTTAAACAGAATTTTCAGTTTTGCAAATGCCTTTTTTTACAAATGAAAAAAATTACATATTTACAAATATAGATTTATTTGTAAAAACCACAAGGAGGCTCAATTTTCCATAATGCCTTTTGGAATCTGTGAGTTTTAATGCTCAACTTTTCAGAATTAGTGCATTACTTTAAAACTAACAGATATTTGTGATATTTTCACAGCCAGGAATTGTTGTTTTTAAATCAAAACATGACTCAAACCTGCTTTTCTGTTTTTGCCTTTTGCCCACGTCAGGGGCACTGCATGCTGTGAATGTAAATAATTTTTTTTTTCTTTGTAGCAGCCCGGCAGCCAGGTCCCTTCTGCTGGGTTGAGCTCAGCTCCTCACAGCTGCCTGACTGCTGCAAAACACAACAGACAGGAACTAACATGTGATTTTAAGGTGTACAAATGTTTTTGACCGTTCAGCTTTACTTAATATGCCAGCAAAAAATGTTAGAGTGCGAAACTAAATTTAGCAGAAGCTAATTGCTCCACTGATGGTTTTTGAAGTTAGCTGAAAAGCTAATCCGCTAACAAAAACGTTAGCTTCACTAATTAGCAGTTATCACATTAGAAGAACTGTGCCCACCACTGGTATTAGCAGACAACTCACTCTGAGAGACAGTCGCCACATCTGGAGCACTTGACAGAAGCTCTAACATCTGTTTGACTGTATTTAAGCTCTTGAAAACTCTCTGTCTCTCTGCTTTCAGCATGCTTGTAATCTTTAAACCTATACGTCTGTAGGAACCGCGACCAGCTCTGAGCAGCACATTCATTCATTCAGCACCGAGCTGATGTGGCTCCTCGCACACACACTTGTCATTTTCTGACAATCACTTTGACACAGATGGTCAGAGTATAGACAGTCTGATAATTTAATCAGATTAAGATCTTCTGGCTCAAGCAGCCTGGACAACAAAATCCCTCTTTAAAGGCGTTACACCTGTTCTGTCCACTGGGTGCCAGTCTGGGCATTTACTGCACAAAAAATAAAAAACCACAGAAGAAGCCTTGAAGGAGCGGTTCAGTTTACAGTGGAATAACCGACAAATGTAACTATTCTAACATTTATGGAATAGACATGCATTCTAGCATTTCTTCATCTTTTTTTCTGTACTTGTGGCATAAACGGCATATCTGTCCGTCCTGAACAGGGATCTCACTGTTTTGCATTTATATCCCCCTGGTATGAAATACGAGGGGATATAGCAATTAGCATATCCGTCAGTCCTTGTTCGCGCTGTATCTCAAGAGCAATGGTGGTGGCCAAGGGGTTAGTGTGCTTAGTTTCAAATCAAATCAAATCAAATCAATTTTATTTATATAGCGCCAAATCACAACAGTTGCCCCAAGGCGCTTTATATTGTAAGGCAAAGCCATACAGTAATTACGGAAAAACCCCAACGGTCAAAACGACCCCCTGTGAGCAAGCACTTGGCAACAGTGGGAAGGAAAAACTCCCTTTTAACAGGAAGAAACCTCCAGCAGAACCAGGCTCAGGGAGGGGCAGTCTTCTGCTGGGACTGGTTTGGGCTGAGGGGAGAGAATCAGGAAAAATACATGCTGTGGAGGGGAGCAGAGATCAATCACTAATGATTAAATGCAGAGTGGTGCATACAGAGCAAAAAGAGAAAGAAACACTCAGTGCATCATGGGAACCCCCCAGCAGTCTAAGTCTATAGCAACATAACTAAGGGATGGTTCAGGGTCACCTGATCCAGCCCTAACTATAAGCTTTAGCAAAAAGGAAAGTTTTAAGCCTAATCTTAAAAGTAGAGAGGTGTCTGTCTCCCTGATCCGAATTGGAGCTGGGTTCCACCAGGAGAGGAGCCTGAAAGCTGAAAGGCTCTGCCTCCCATTCTACTCTTACAAACCCTAGGCACTACAAGTAAGCCTGCAGTCTGAGAGCGAAGCGCTCTATTGGGGTGATATGGTACTATGAGGGCCCTAAGATAAGATGGGACCTGATTATTCAAAACCTTATAAGTAAGAGAAGAATTTTTAAATTCTATTCTAGAATTAACAGGAAGCCAATGAAGAGAAGCCAATATGGGTGAGATATGCTCTCTCCTTCTAGTCCCCGTCAGTACTCTAGCTGCAGCATTTTGAATTAACTGAAGGCTTTTCAGGGAACTTTTAGGACAACCTGATAATAATGAATTACAATAGTCCAGCCTAGAGGAAATAAATGCATGAATTAGTTTTTCAGCATCACTCTGAGACAGACCTTCTAATTTTAGAGATATTGCGCAAATGCCAAAAAAGCAAGTCCTACATATTTGTTAATATGCGCTTTGAAATGAGTGTGATAGGTTGTCAAGTGGGTGTCAGTGTGATAGGTTCCAGGTTCAAACCCCACCCCTGCCACATTTCTCCATGTAATGTGGGGTTGAATTAGGAAGGGCATGCGGTGTAAAACCTGCGCCATTTCAACATGTTGGTCCACCATGGATTTGCTGTGGCGACTCCGAGTGAGAACAAGGGAGCAGCTGAAGGGACTGACTTACTAGCGCAATATCTCAAGAGCTAGTTTACCATTTAGCATAAGGGTGTACTTTAGTGATCCCCCAACACTTTGCATTACTGATTTGTGGGGAGCGGCGCGACATGTCATCTCCTCATGACCTGTGGCCATGTAGACAGTAAGGACTATGACAATATGACATTTGACACCACTGACCCTAACCTTCACCCAAATAACTGCCATCTCGCAGTTGTTGGGGAAAGTGTAGTGACACGGACCCACAACAGGGGGCGCAAATGAACGGTCAATAGATGAGCCAAAAGGTAACAATTTAATGTTGTGAATGTGCACAACTAATATACAGACAATCTCAGAATCTGATTATAGTCAATACACAAAGGTGACGTGTGGGCAGGCTCAAGGATAGAAGACGTCTGTCCTGAGAAGAGCCGGAACCACACGATTTCCACCGCCACAGAACCCGGTGAATACTGGAGCCGCCAAGTCCCGAATTCCCAGGTGATCACCGTCCCCGACTGTCGGATCTGGTACTGCTGGCGAGGAGCACAAACAGTGAGATGTGGGTGTGTGCACACCCAGTAACAAAAACAGTCAGAAGGTGGAAAGTCACCTCCACCTCTAATCACACACTCATGCAGCTCCTGTCTCAAACACTTATCTGGAAGGAGTGAGAGGCGAAGACGTCGGCACTCTCATAAACCACCAATCAGCTGACAAGGCTCCACAGGAAAACGGCTGCAAACAGAGCACACGTAAGTCACAGTTCTGACACAGCAGAGAATATTACCTTCACAGGTAGATGATATCTCGGCAATCAGGTGGAGATGACGTCCGGTCTTTATGGAGTGAGATGATGTAGAGCAGATGGGTGACAGCTGTCACTCATTATCTCTTGACAGCTGTCCCGGTTGTGTCCGCGGCAGCGCCCTCTCGTGCCTGAAGCCCGCACTTCAGGCAGGGCGTCCTCTGGTGGTGGGCCAGCAGTACCTCCTCTTCTGGCGGCCCACACAACAGCAGTGCTGGAATCCACCTGAGTGTGTGGCACACTGGGTCCAAATCGGCTTGAAAATCAAGTTCTTTGACCTTTAAGGGCAGTTTCTGGATCAACCGTCGCTGACATACTAAATTTGGGAGAAATCAACAGCAAGACCTGGGAGGAGCAGACCAACAAACAAACAGGACTTTGACCCAGATGATTGACCTTTCTCAAATTGGGCCTTGCTGGGAAATTCTGGAACCCACCTCTATTTGTGTGCCAGGTTTAATGCAAATAAGAGTGGAAATATGTAAATGTTGACCTTTGACTCCAGTGATTGACTTTTAGTCAATTTGATCTCACCTGGGGAATTCCATAACCCACCTCCATATGTGTACCACATTTAATGCAAACCAGAAAGGACAAACTTTAATTTTGACCTTTAACACAAGTTACTTTGACCCCAATGATTAACCTTTGTTGATCTGCAATGGTCACTTCATTTCTCTTCTCCTTATCTATATCGCAATCCCTCCATCCATCCATCCATCCATCCATCCATCCATCATCCATCCATCCATCATCCATCCATCCATCCATCCATCCATCCATCCATCCATCCATCCATCCATCCATCCATCCATCCATCCATCCATCCTCCCTCTTGTTCTTTATTCTCAGTTGTTCCTTGTTCAGCAGCATCGTCTCTCAAAGGGCTAAAACGTGTTATTTTAGTGTTCAGAGTGACATCATGCAGGTTTGTGTGAGTTAATGTGCGAGTAGGAAGTCAGCACAGAATTAAACAGATCAAGTGTGTGGCTTTGTGATCGTCTCCACCAAAATACAGTTGTATGCAAAAGTTTGGGCACCCCTGATAATTTTCATGATTTTATAAATCATTGGTTGTTTGGATCAGACATTTCAGTTAAATACATCATATAGCAGAGGAACACACTGATATTTGAGAAGTGAAATGAAGTTTCTAGTATTTACAGAAAGTGTGCAATAATTATTTAAACAAAATTAGGCAGGTGCATAAATTTGGACACCCTTTTATTGATTTGAATACATTTACCACATTTATATATTTATATATTTATATTTATATATATTACATTTATATTAATACATTTATTGGAACACAAAATTGGTTTGGTAAGCTCATTGACCCTTGACCTCCTTACACAGGTGAATCCAATCATGAGAAAGGGTATTTAAGGTGGCCATTTGTAAATGTTTCCCCTCTTTGCATCTCTTCTAATCTGTCAACATGGGAGCCTCTAAACAACTCTCAAATGACCTGAAAACAAAGATTGTTCAACATCATGGTATAAGGGAACGATACAAAAAGCTATCTCAGAGATTTCAGTTGTCAGTTTCCAATGTGAGGAACATGGTGAGGAAATGGAAGACCGCAGGCACAGTACTAGATAAGGCCCGAAGTGGCAGGCCAAGAAAAATCTCAGATAAGCTGAACCGAAGGATGGCAAGAACAGTCATAGTCAACACACAGACCTGCTCCAAAGACCTACAACATGATCTTGCTGCAGATAGTGTCTCTGTGCATCGTTCAACTATACAGCGCACTTTGCACAAGGAGATGCTGGATGAGAGAATAATGCAGAGGGAGCCTTTTCTGCATACATGCCACAAACAGAGTCAGTTTCCAGTGTGAGGAACATGGTGAGGAAATGGAAGACCGCAGGCACAGTACTAGATAAGGCCCGAAGTGGCAGGCCAAGAAAAATCTCAGATAAGCTGAACCGAAGGATGGCAAGAACAGTCATAGTCAACACACAGACCTGCTCCAAAGACCTACAACATGATCTTGCTGCAGATAGTGTCTCTGTGCATTGTTCAACTATACAGCGCACTTTGCACAAGGAGATGCTGGATGAGAGAATAATGCAGAGGGAGCCTTTTCTGCATACATGCCACAAACAGAGTTGCTTGAGGTATGCTAAAGCACATTGGGACAAGCCAGCTCATTTTGGAATAAGGTGCTGTGGACTGATGAAACTAAGATGAGTTATTTTGGACATAACAAGGGCCGATATGCATGGCTGAAAAAGAACACAACATTCCAAGAAAAACACTTGTTACCTACAGTAAAATTTGGAGGTGGTTCCATCATGCTGTGTGGCTGTTGTGGCCATTGCGGTACTGGGATCTTGTTAAAGTTGAGGGTCACATGGATTCCAGTCAATATCACCAGATTCTTGAGAACAATGTTCATGAATCAGTGACAAAGTTTGAAGTTGCGCTGAGGCTGGATCTTTCAACAAGACAACAACCCTAAAACACTGCTTAAAATCTACTAAGGCATTCATGTAGAGTAACAAGAATGGACACCTCAGTCCTCAGACCTGAATATTATTTGAAAATCTGTGGTGCGATTTTAAGCGGGCTGTCCTGTTCGGAAACCAACAAACCAGACTGAACTGGAGGTGTTTTGTAAAGAAGACTGGTCCAAAATACCTTCAGCCACAATCCAGACTCTCATTGGAAGCTATAGGAAGCGTTTAGAGGCTGTTATTTCTGCAAAAGGAGGATCTACTAAATATTTTTTTTTCTGTTGGGGTGCCCAAATTTATGCATCTGCCTAATTTTGTGTAAAGAATTATTGCACACTTTCTGTAAATCCTAGAAACTTTATTTCACTTCTCAAATATCACTGTGTTTGTCTGCTATATGATATATTTAACTGAAATTGCTGATCCAAACACCCAATGATTTATAAAGGAAAATCATGGAAATCATCAGGGGTGCCCAAACTTTTACATATAATTTTCCAGAAAATGTGTGATCTGATTTTGGTGGAGAATCAGAATATATTCTGGAACTGCGATTCAGAAGAATGTTTGGCACATAGCAACATTGAATTTAAAAGGTCGTGAGAGCATGTTGACGAAATTTGGTGAGCAGATGGATAACAGCCTACAAAATGATGGATTTTATTTTGAGATTGATCTAGATCATATTTTAGACCCAGGATCCAGAAGAAGTTGGAAGCAGTGTGCTCCCTTGGCGGACGTTTGTGCTCTCTGAGTGCCTTCAAGTTTATCGGCGTGCCTTTAAACTGTGAAGTGCGATGTAATGAGGCTGTTTTGAAGCCGTGTTGCAGCGGTGAGACCGTGTGAGAGAGAGAAGTGGGTGTCCAGTTCCCATGAGAGAGAAAAGAGCATGAAACCAGATAATGAGGAAGTGCCCAAATAGTGAAAAGCCTCTTTTATTTTGAGGATGATTAAAGTTCTTCTACTACATTTTAGTACTTGCAAAGTGTAGCTGTGAATAAAGCATCCGCTTTATTCACAGCTACACTTTGATGACGTGAAGTGAAAAACAGACGTTCACATCTTTAACCTGAATAGAATTTTTAATATGTTTTTACCATTTTTCCAGGTAGTTCCAAGATCTACTGAAAAATATTGTTGTCTCTACAGTGCTGCACAGGATAAGAGGATATATATGTGGATGGATTATATTTTTAAAAAGTATAAAATGACATTAAAAAGGCTTAACATTCAGTCAATAATCTTATAATAATTGCTGCTGGTATGCATCTGTGTGTCTGCCTGTCACGTGGAGGTTTCTGGACTACCTCTCAGCAGTCGCTGGGCTGATGTGCTTGAAACGTGGCACGCGAGTTTGGGTGGGGGTAGAGCAGTGCATATGTCATTATCATCCCAATCAGGCCGGAAGCCGAACCTTGCTCGGCCAAAGTTGGTAGGCGGGTTTGGCTGGGTGTTGCCAGCTACATGCCTGAATTACGTTTTGATTGGACTAGAACCCTGAAAGTTATTGGGGGTTGCAAATATAGCTACTTTTTTTGCTATGGAACCCAGCTCAGCCAAATTTGGTATGCAGATTTGCCTGGGTGTTGCTAGGTATATGCCTGAATTAGGTTTCAGTTGGGCTGGAACCCTGAGAGTTATTGGGGATTGCAAAATAGCTACTTTTTTTTCCTATGGAACCCAGCTCAGCCAAAATTTGGTAGGTGGTTTTGGCTGGGTGTTGGCAGACACATGCCTGAAATTGGCTGCGATCAGTCTGGAACCCTGAACATTATTGTGGTCAAAAAATACACCCCTTACCAAAAGTTAAAGTATCCAAGCTGTCCAATGCTCTTACATTCTATGGTCAAAATACAAACATATTTATGTGTAAATCTGGACTGTCGTGTCTGTCAGCTGCGCCAAATATTTCTTCTTTCTCCATTTTTACACATCAGATTTATTTTACAAGAAATTGTTCAGTCTTCACCAATAACCTTCCTTCAGAACACTGGCTGAACCTAATCACGGGTTTCTGCTGGTATATATAATATAATATGTACAATATGACCAGTGGTTTCAGTCAGTTTGATGGTTTAGTCTCCACTGGTTCTTTGGTCCATCTCCGCCAAACTTTGTATGTACACTCAACAAAAATATAAACGCAACACTTTTGGTTTTGCTCCCATTTTGTATGAGATGAACTCAAAGATCTAAAACTTTTTCCACATACACAGTATCACCAATTCCCTCAAATATTGTTCACAAACCAGTCTAAATCTGTGATAGTGAGCACTTCTCCTTTGCTGAGATAATCCATCCCACCTCACAGGTGTGCCATATCAAGATGCTGATTAGACACCATGATTAGTGCACAGGTGTGCCTTAGACTGCCCACAATAAAAGGCCACTCTGAAAGGTGCAGTTTTATCACACAGCACAATGCCACAGATGGACACGTTGGAGAGGTGTTCTCTTCACGGATGAATCCCGGTTCACACTGTCCAGGGCAGATGGCAGACAGCGTGTGTGGCGTCGTGTGGGTGAGCGGTTTTCTGATGTCAATGTTGTGGATCGAGTGGCCCATGGTGGCGGTGTGGTTATGGTATGGGAAGGCATCTGTTATGGACGAAGAACACAGGTGCATTTTATTGATGGCATTTTGAATGTACAGAGATATCGTGACGAGATCCTGAGGCCCATTGTTGTGCCATACATCCAAGAACATCACCTCATGTTGCAGCAGGATAATGCACGGCCCCATGTTGCAAGGATCTGTACACAATTCTTGGAAGCTGAAAATGTCCCAGTTCTTGCATGGCCGGCATACTCACCAGACATGTCACCCATTGTGTTGTGAAAGTGTAGTGACATGGACCCACAACAGGGGGCGCAAATGAACGGTCAATAGATGAGCCAAAAAGTAACAATTTAATGTTGTGAAGGTGCACAACGAATACACAGACAATCTCAGAATCTGATAACAGTCAATCCACAAAGGTGACGTGTGGGCAGGCTCGAGGATAGAAGACGTCTGTCCTGAGAAGAGCCGGAACCACACGATTTCCACCGCCACCAAACCTGGTGAATACTGGAGCCGCCAAGTCCCGAATTCCCAGGTGATCACCGTCCCCGACTGTCGGATCTGGTACTGCTGGCGAAGAACAAAGACAGTCAAGTGTGGGTGTGTGTACACCCCGTAACAACAACGGTGGGAATGCCACCTCCACCTCTAACACACACTTGTGCAGCGTCTGTGTAACCACTTATCTGACGGACGTAGGACGAAACAGTCGCGACCCACGCCGGTCCTCTGGTTGACAGCTGCAAAACAATAGCTCTTGGAATCAATTACTACAGGCAGAGAAAGTTACCTCCATAGAAGTATGATATCTCGGCGATGAGGTGGAGATGACGTCTGGGTTTTATGGAGTGAGATGATGAAGAATGAGTGACAGCTGTCAGGAATTAATGAGTGACAGCTGTCACTCCCGGCTGTGTCCGTGGCGGCAGCGCCCTCTCGTGCCTGAAGCCCGCACTTCAGGCAGGGCGTTCTCTGGTGGTGGGCCAGCAGTACCTCCTCTTCTGGCGGCCCACACAACACATTGAGCATGTTTGGGATGCTCTGGACCGGCGTATACGACAGCGTGTACCAGTTCCTGGCAATATCCAGCAACTTCGCACAGCCATTGAAGAGGAGTGGACCAACATTCCACAGGCCACAATTGACAACCTGATCAACTCTATGCGAAGGAGATGTGTTGCACTGCATGAGGCAAATGGTGGTCACACCAGATACTGACTGGTATCCCCCCAATAAAACAAAACTGCACCTTTCAGAGTGGCCTTTTATTGTGGACAGTCTAAGGCACACCTGTGCACTAATCATGGTGTCTAAATCAGCATCTTGGTATGGTACACCTGTGAGGTGGGATGGATTATCTCAGCAAAGGAGAAGTGCTCACTATCACAGATTTAGACTGGTTTGTGAACAATATTTGAGGGAAATGGTGATATTGTGTATGTGGAAAAAGTTTTAGATCTTTGAGTTCATCTCATACAAAATGGGAGCAAAACCAAAAGTGTTGCATTTATATTTTTGTTGAGTGTAGATGAAGGTCGAGCTCCGAATGGCTGTGAAAGGGTTAGTTTAGGCAAAGGCCCAAGTCACTGAGGTCAAATATCCCTATTTTAATTTTTAGGGACACTTTTCCCAAATAACAAACAAAATGGAAATCAGTGGCACTGCAAAAAATACAGTCATTTATGAAACATTTGTGTGTTTGTTTGTTCGACCAAACCTGCTGTGTGCACGTAGATTGACCCCAGAATTGCTCTTAAGGAGTTTGCTTTGGCAAAGGTCTGGGTGAAGTGAGATCAAAAGTTAAATTTTGGGTTTGTCTGTTCCCTGACTCCTCCCAGGTCCTTTGGGCAATTTATGCCAATCTTGACATGCAGATGACAGACAACCCCAGATTTTTCCTGTAAAGGGTTTGTTTTGACAAAGGTCAAGGTTGTTGGGGTCAAAGGTCTAAATTATTATTCTGTTTTCACACTGATGGCCACCAAACCTGGTGCACTGTGGTATAGAATTGCGCAGGTTATTTGCCAAAGGTCAGTCATTGGGCTCAAGGTCCTGTCTTCCTGTCTTTGTTGGTCTGCCCCTCCCAGATCCTTTCGCTGATTTCTACCAAATTTGATATGTCAGTGAAATTTGTTGCCAAATTTGCCCTTAAAGAATTCATTTTGGGGAAGGTCAAGATCAGTGAATTTGGTTTTCAACCTGATTTGGACCAAATGTAGGACTGCTTTTTTGCATTTACGCAATATCTCTAAAATCAGAAAGGTCTTGTCTCAGAGTGATGCTGAAAAACTAATTCATGCATTTATTTCCTCTAGGCTGGACTATTGTAATTCATTATTATCAGGTTGTCCTAAAAGTTCCCTAAAAAGCCTTCAGTTAATTCAAAATGCTGCAGCTAGAGTGCTGACGGGGACTAGAAGGAGAGAGCATATCTCACCCATATTGGCCTCTCTTCATTGGCTTCCTGTTAATTCTAGAATAGAATTTAAAATTCTTCTTCTTACTTATAAGGTTTTGAATAATCAGGTCCCATCTTATCTTAGGGACCTCGTAGTACCATATCACCCCAATAGAGCGCTTCGCTCTCAGACTGCAGGCTTACTTGTAGTTCCTAGGGTTTGTAAGAGTAGAATGGGAGGCAGAGCCTTCAGCTTTCAGGCTCCTCTCCTGTGGAACCAGCTCCCAATTCAGATCAGGGAGACAGATACCCTCTCTACTTTTAAGATTAGGCTTAAAACTTTCCTTTTTGCTAAAGCTTATAGTTAGGGCTGGATCAGGTGACCCTGAACCATCCCTTAGTTATGCTGCTATAGACGTAGACTGCTGGGGGGTTCCCATGATGCACTGTTTCTTTCTCTTTTTGCTCTGTATGCACCACTCTGCATTTAATCATTAGTGATCGATCTCTGCTCCCCTCCACAGCATGTCTTTTTCCTGGTTCTCTCCCTCAGCCCCAACCAGTCCCAGCAGAAGACTGCCCCTCCCTGAGCCTGGTTCTGCTGGAGGTTTCTTCCTGTTAAAAGGGAGTTTTTCCTTCCCACTGTAGCCAAGTGCTTGCTCACAGGGGGTCGTTTTGACCGTTGGGGTTTTACATCATTATTGTATGGCCTTGCCTTACAATATAAAGCGCCTTGGGGCAACTGTTTGTTGTGATTTGGCGCTATATAAAAAAAAAAATGATTGATTGATTGAAATGTGGCACACACAAGTGGATTCCAGAATTGACCTGGCAATGGCAGCCAGATGTCAGTCATTTGGATGAAGGTCAAGGTCATTGAGGTCAAATGTCACATTGCTGTCTTCATGCCGACAGCTACTACATATGTTACCTAGTTCATCCCTGCTGCAAAATCCAGTTTTCTCAACACAAAGTCAAACAGTAAACCAGGTTTTATTGAAATCTGTTCATTCGCTAATAACTTCAACTTCAACTTTTTTTTCTTGTATAGCGCCAAATCACAACAAACAGTTGCCCCAAGGCGCTCCACATTGCAAGGCAAGGCCATACAATAATTATGAAACACAGTCTACGTCTAAAGCAACATAACCAAGGGATGGTCCAGGGTCACCCGATCCAGCCCTAACTATAAGCCTTAGCGAAAAGGAAAGTTTTAAGCCTAATCTTAAAAGTAGAGAGGGTATCTGTCTCCCTGATCTGAATTGGGAGCTGGTTCCACAGGAGAGGAGCCTGAAAGCTGAAGGCTCTGCCTCCCATTCTACTCTTACAAACCCTAGGAACTACAAGTAAGCCCGCAGTCTGAGAGCGAAGCGCTCTAATGGGGTAATATGGTACTACGAGGTCCCTAAGATAAGATGGGACCTGATTATTCAAAACCTTATAAGTAAGAAGAAGAATTTTAAATTCTATTCTAGCATTAACAGGAAGCCAATGAAGGGAGGCCAACACGGGTGAGATATGCTCTCTCCTGCTAGTCCCCGTCAGTACTCTAGCTGCAGCATTCTGAACCAACTGAAGGCTTTTTAGGGAACTTTTAGGACAACCTGATAATAATGAATTACAATAGTCCAGCCTAGAGGAAATAAATGCATGAATTAGTTTTTCAGCATCACTCTGAGACAAGACCTTTCTGATTTTAGAGATATTGCGTAAATGCAAAAAGGCAGTCCTACATATTTGTTTAATATGCGCTTTGAATGACATATCCTGATCAAAAATAACTCCAAGATTTCTCACAGTATTACTAGAGATCAGGGAAATGCCATCCAGAGTAATGATCTGGTTAGACACCATGCTTCTAAGATTTGTGGGGCCAAGTACAATAACTTCAGTTTTATCTGAGTTTAAAAGCAGGAAATTAGAGGTCATCCATGTCTTTATGTCTGTAAGACAATCCTGCAGTTTAGCTAATTGGTGCGTATCCTCTGGCTTCATGGATAGATAAAGCTGGGTATCATCTGCGTAACAATGAAAATTTAAGCAATACCGTCTAATAATACTGCCCAAGGGAAGCATGTATAAAGTGAATAAAATTGGTCCTAGCACAGAACCTTGTGGAACTCCATAATTAACTTTAGTCTGTGAAGAAGATTCCCCATTTACATGAACAAACTGTAATCTATTAGACAAATATGATTCAAACCACCGCAGCGCAATGCCTTTAATACCTATGACATGCTCTAATCTCTGTAATAAAATTTTATGGTCAACAGTATCAAAAGCAGCACTGAGGTCCAACAGAACAAGCACAGAGATAAGTCCACTGTCCGAAGCCATAAGAAGATCATTTGTAACCTTCACTAATGCTGTTTCTGTACTATGATGAATTCTAAAACCTGACTGAAACTCTTCAAATAGACCATTCCTCTGCAGGTGATCAGTTAGCTGTTTTACAACTACCCTCTCAAGAATCTTTGAGAGAAAAGGAAGGTTGGAGATTGGCCTATAATTAGCTAAGATAGCTGGGTCAAGTGATGGCTTTTTAAGTAATGGTTTAATTACTGCCACCTTAAAGGCCTGTGGTACATAACCAACTAACAAAGATAGATTGATCATATTTAAGATTGAAGCATTAAATAATGGTAGGACTTCCTTGAGCAGCCTGGCAGGAATGGGGTCTAATAAGCATGTTGATGGTTTGGATGAAGTAACTAATGAAAATAACTCAGACAGAACAATCGGAGAGAAAGAGTCTAACCAAATACCGGCATCACTGAAAGCAGCCAAAGATAACGATACATCTTTGGGATGGTTATGAGTAATTTTTTCTCTAATAGTCAAAATTTTGTTAGCAAAGAAAGTCATGAAGTCATTACTAGTTAAAGTTAATGGAATACTCAGCTCAATAGAGCTCTGACTCTTTGTCAGCCTGGCTACAGTGCTGAAAAGAAACCTGGGGTTGTTCTTATTTTCTTCAATTAGTGATGAGTAGAAAGATGTCCTAGCTTCACGAAGGGCTTTCTTATAGAGCAACAAACTCTTTTTCCAGGCTAAGTGAAGATCTTCTAAATTAGTGAGACGCCATTTCCTCTCCAACTTACGGGTTATCTGCTTTAAGCTACGAGTTTGTGAGTTATACCACGGAGTCAGACACTTCTGATTTAAAGCTCTCTTTTTCAGAGGAGCTACAGCATCCAAAGTTGTCTTCAATGAGGATGTAAAACTATTGACAAGATACTCTAACTCCCTTACAGAGTTTAGGTAGCTACTCTGCTCTGTGTTGGTATATGACATTAGAGAACATAAAGAAGGAATCATATCCTTAAACCTAGTTACAGCGCTTTCTGAAAGACTTCTAGTGTAATGAAACTTATTCCCCACTGCAGGGTAGTCCATCAGGGTAAATGTAAATGTTATTAAAAATGATCAGACAAAAGGGAGTTTTCAGGGAATACTGTTAAGTCTTCTATTTCCATACCATAAGTCAGAACAAGATCTAAAATATGATTAAAGTGGTGGGTGGACTCATTTACTTTTTGAGCAAAGCCGATAGAGTCTAATAATAGATTAAATGCAGTGTTGAGGCTGTCATTCTCAGCATCTGTGTGGATGTTAAAATCGCCCACTATAATTATCTTATCTGAGCTAAGCACTAAGTCAGACAAAAGGTCTGAAAATTCACAGAGAAACTCACAGTAACGACCAGGTGGACGATAGATAATAACAAATAAAACTGGTTTTTGGGACTTCCAATTTGGATGGACAAGACTAAGAGACAAGCTTTCAAATGAATTAAAGCTCTGTCTAGGTTTTTGATTAATTAATAAGCTGGAATGGAAGATTGCTGCTAATCCTCCGCCCCGGCCCGTGCTACGAGCATTCTGACAGTTAGTGTGACTCGGGGGTGTTGACTCATTTAAACTAACATATTCATCCTGCTGTAACCAAGTTTCTGTTAGGCAGAATAAATCAATACGTTGATCAATTATTATATCATTTACCAACAGGGACTTAGAAGAAAGAGACCTAATGTTTAATAGACCACATTTAACTGTTTTAGTCTGTGGTGCAATTGAAGGTGCTATATTATTTTTTCTTTTTGAATTTTTATGCTTAAATAGATTTTTGCTAGTTATTGGTGGTCTGGGAGCAGGCACCGTCTCTACGGGGATGGGGTAATAGGGGGATGGCAGGGGGAGAGAAGCTGCAGAGAGGTGTATAAGACCACAGCTCTGCCTCCTGGTCCCAACGCTAGACAGTCACAGTTTGGAGGATCCCAAAAAATTGGCCAGATTTCTAGAAATGAGAGCTGCTCCCTCTAAAGTGGGATGGATGCCGTCTCTCCTAACAAGACCAGGTTTTCCCCAGAAGCTTTGCCAATTATCAATGAAGCCCACCTCATTTTTTGGACACCACTCAGACAGCCAGCAATTCAAGGAGAACATGCGGCTAAACATGTCACTCCCGGTCTGATTGGGGAGGGGCCCAGAGAAAACAACAGAGTCCGACATTGTTTTTGCAAAGTTACACACCGATTCAATGTTAATTTTAGTGACCTCCGATTGGCGTAACCGAGTGTCATTACTGCCGACGTGAATTACAATCTTACCAAATTTACGCTTAGCCTTAGCCAGCAATTTCAAATGTCCTTCGATGTCGCCTGCTCTGGCCCCCGGAAGACAATTGACAATGGTTGCTGGTGTCGCTAACTTCACATTTCTGAAAACAGAGTCGCCAATAACCAGAGTTTGATCCTCGGCGAGTGTATCGTCGAGTGGGGAAAAACGGTTCGAGATGTGAACGGGTTGACGGTGTACACGGGGCTTCTGTTTAGGGCTACGCTTCCTCCTCACAGTCACCCAGTCAGCCTGCCTTCCCGACTGCACGGGGTCTGCCAGGGGGGAACTAACGGCGGCTAAGCTACCTTGGTCCGCACCGACTACAGAGGCCTGGCTAGCTGTAGAATTTTCCACGGTGCGGAGCCGAGCCTCCAATTCGCCCAGCCTGGCCTCCAAAGCTACGAATAAGCTGCACTTATTACAAGTACCGTTACTGCTAAAAGAGGCCGAGGAATAACTAAACATTTCACACCCAGAGCAGAAAAGTACGGGAGAGACAGGAGAAGCCGCCATGCTAAAACGGCTAAGAGCTAGTAGCTACGCTAAGCTAGCGGATTCCCAAACAGGGAATCCGACACTAGACAGGCTGTGGAGCAGCACAGGTAACGCACGACAACAGTGCTAAAATAAAATAAAAATCCACTAGACAGGCTGTGGAGCAGCACAGGTAACGCACAACAACAGTGCTAAAAAATAAAATAAAATAAAAATAAAAATCCACAGGACAGGCTGTGGAGCAGCACAGGTAACACACGACAACAGTGCTAAAACAAAATAAAAATCCACTAGACAGGCTGTGGAGCAGCACAGGTAACGCACGACAACAGTGCTAAAAAATAAAATAAAATAAAAATAAAAATCCACAGGACAGGCTGTGGAGCAGCACAGGTAACGCACAACAACAGTGCTAAAAAATAAAATAAAATAAAAATAAAAATCCACTAGACAGGCTGTGGAGCAGCACAGGTAACGCACGACAACAGTGCTAAATCAAAATCCACTGGACAGGCTGTGGAGCAGCACAGGTAACACACGACAACAGTGCTAAAAAATAAAATAAAAATAAAAATCCACTAGACAGGCTGTGGAGCAGCACAGGTAACGCACGACAACAGTGCTAAAAAATAAAATAAAAATAAAAATCCACAGGACAGGCTGTGGAGCAGCACAGGTAACGCACAACAACAGTGCTAAAAAATAAAATAAATAAAAATAAAAATCCACTAGACAGGCTGTGGAGCAGCACAGGTAACACACGACAACAGTGCTAAAACAAAATAAAAATCCACTAGACAGGCTGTGGAGCAGCACAGGTAACGCACGACAACAGTGCTAAAACAAAATAAAAATCCACTAGACAGGCTGTGGAGCAGCACAGGTAACGCACAACAACAGTGCTAAAAAATAAAATAAAATAAAAATAAAAATCCACTGGACAGGCTGTGGATAATAATAAACAAATAATTTGCCCATAAGTTCAAGGACACAACTGTAAGTTGATTTTTGTCTGTCAGCCCATCTTATTTTGTCAAACGTTAACTTCTCAAATAAATGAACAGTTGAGATCTTGCCACATATTTGAGCAACTTTTGTTGTCATCAGAGTCGAGCCGCTGCTCCTCCACGTCGAAAGGAGTCAGTTGAGGTGGCTCGGGCATCTTTTCCAGATGCCCCCTGGACGCCTCGCTGGAGAGGTGTTCCAGGCACGTCCCATCGGGAGGAGGCCCCGGGGAAGACCCAGGACACGCTGGAAGGACTACATCTCTCGGCTGGCTTGGGAACGCCTTGGGGTTCCCCCGGAGGAGCTGGGGGAGGTGTGTGTGGATCGGGAGGTCTGGGCAGCTTTGCTTGAGCTGCTGCCCCCGCGACCCGACTCCGATAAAGCGGAAGAAAATGGATGGATGGATGGATGGATTGTTGCCATCTAGTGGGCGATGTGACCATTTCAGGGTTTCTGTTATATTTCTTACTTGAAACCCAAAATTCAGTAAAAATAAAAAAGCCATTTTAAATGTCAGACATATATTTTTTTCATAGGCAGAGCTTTGACCTCCCAGTATTAATGTATAAAATGTTTTATTTTGAGAGTTTTACAGTTCTTACAGTTGTTCATCATAATAATACTAACTAAAAATTAATTTTCTTATTATTATTTTTAGAAAAACCTGTTGATATTCAAAAGGGCAGACTATTTTCAAAAGGTCGTTTCGCTTTCATTTCCTCCATAAAATGTTTAGTTTCAATCTTCTGTTCTTGCTAAATGGGGTTTTACTGTCCCACAGACAACCACATGAAAGTAGCCGTTAGCTTCACAGATATAGGCAACACTTCATGATGATTTGAGATTTCTGGTGTTTTTTGGTTTTGATTGATTGATTGATTGATTGATTGATTGATTGATTGATTGATTTTTTGTGCTTATCACTTTTCTGTACACAATCAGAATACGGCCAAAGAACATAATTATCTTACATATCCCAGTTAGATCATGTGCATCTGATGTACTGTATTTTCTGAAGTATGTCAAATTTATTTTTAGTAGCTTGGGATGTCCTGCGACTTGTACTCCAGTGTGACTTGTACACTGAAATTCACATATTTATTATTAAAAATAATAATTATAACTATTTTTGTAGATCTTTCCCAAGAGTCTCAGCTCTCAACAACAGAAATGTACTATTTTTCCTCTTTAAGAGGATTTTTTGTCAAATGCGATTTATACCCTAGAAAATATTTCCCCTCCAAAAATATGAGCTTTGAGAGAGATAGAGATACTGTATCTATCCGAAGTATTCACAGCACTTCACCTTTTCCACATTTTGTTATGTTACAGCCTTATTCCAAAATAGAGTAAATTTATTTTTTCCCTGAAACTTCTACTCACAACACCCCATAATGACAACATGAAAAAAAAAATATTGGAAAACTGGCAATAAAACTGATTACTTACAGGTATTATATCAAAGGGGCTGATTACTTATGCAACCCATCATCTTGGCTTTTATATTTTTAATTAATTTATATCAAGTTGTAGAGATTTGCTTAGAGTTTGAGTTTAAGGAAGAGAATTTTAGAAATTTTTATATTGAGAAGCCTGATCTCCTCTCCCCGTCACAGTCCTCCTCTTGGTGCGGTGATGCCTCAATGTGTCCATCCGAGAAAATATTAACGTGCTTTCCCATTGGGAAAGTGTGTCCAAACTTTTGACTGGCAGAGACACGAGTGTCCCACTGACATATAAAGTTGCATAATGTGGTTAAATCAACCACATGCAGATGCTGCCACCATAAAACCAGCAGAAACTGAGAGAGTGTAAGTGTGTGAGGGTGTAGGGGAGGTTACTGTGTAATAACAGAGCTGAGAAAATAAAAAGCTCACAGTTCTCTTCCTGAAGACGGGAAGGTTTTGTGCTTGGGGCATTTTTCTATATTAGCAGCACGATTGTTGTGATTTTTTTTTTTCTGCATGCCCTCACACCGCTCTGATTACTGCAACAAAAACCTTCACAACCTCAAAGCTGCAGCTTCCAATTTGTTGTTTTTCTCATAGGTTTAATTTGGAAAGGAAGTATAAGGTTAGACCTTACTTGAGGCAACTTTTTTGTGATTTGGCACTAAATAAATGAAATAAATTGAACTGAATTGAATTTACCTTTTATATTTGAAATGGCATAAACAAATTATGTGAAATATCAAGGGGCACCGTGTGTGTGTATACAATCATTGTAAAGCATCTGCATTGTTGTGCATCTGCATCTAGAAATACAGACCATCATTCTGTTTTTTTTATTATTTTAAGTGTGAGGATTAGAGCTGAAACAACTAATCGAGTTAATCGATTAAAATCGATTATTAAAATAGTTGTCAACTAATTTAGTCATCGATTAGTTGCTAAATAACCTTGTTTTACTGCAAATGTTTCGTTTCTCCCATATAATCATCCGAGCTTTGCTTTGAATCTTGAACCAATGAAGTAGTGCTTCGAGCTGCTGCTTCGTTGGTTTCATTTGTTTTATTTCACTTTATCTTAATTTTTCTCCACTAAAACCCTAAAGAGCATATGTCTGTGAGCAGTGGTGGGCACACTTCTGATAATCCGATAACAGATAATTATCTTTTTAGATAACTTTTTAGATAACTTTTAAAAACCATCATCGGACTAATTATCTTCCGATGAATTGCCGACCGATAACTTTTAGACTGATAACGTAGTAAACCAAGCTGAACAGTGACAAACATTTTTAAAACTTAAAAGCAGTTGAGACCTACCTGTTAAAAGTTTCCTAATAGGTATATTGTTCTACCCTCTGCAAACAGAAGAGAGCTGTTTTCAGAAAATAAAACTATTCTCTGTAGGTAAAGGAGAACTGATGACACCCCCCCCCCCAAAAAAAATCATTTCCTTTAATACCATACTGATATAACTGCAATATCACCCAAGTCATCCAGAGGCATACATTTTTAACTTATGGTTCAAATTTTAACCTACTCATTTTGGACAAGTTATTTAAAATTATTGTCATGTCTGAAGTTTTATAAAGTGAAAATATCAGATATATGTTTTCGTTTTAAAGTAATGTGCTAATTTTTAAGGTTTTGTGAGCACATCCTGTGCCCGGCAGCAATGCATTATGGGTAGCATAGGGTAATCTCAGACGTTCACGACAGGACAAATGCATTTCAGACACTCTGTTCAGGCTCCACGGATAACAGCATGAAACTCTAGTGCCTAAAACTCTCATGAATATATTCTCTGGGTTTATAGATGTTATTGTATTTGCGTTTAAATTCCACGCATCTTAAATGTAGCAGACAGATTATCTGGAATTTTGTTTGGCAAGTTTTCAAGGCCGCTACTGGCCAGTAGTGTTCATGACAGTATTCGCCCCAAGTACTAAGCGTCTGGGCACCAGTAGATGACAGTGTTCTATTTATTTTCACCCGGTTATATCAGATGGTGGTCAAATCAACTTTTTGGTTTTGCAAATGGGTTTTTTTTTTTTACAAATTAAGTTTAAAAACAAAACAACAACAACAAAAAAAACATTACAAGACAGCTCTGCGGTTGGATGCTTTGTAGCTCTTCAGCAGCAGGACGTGGTCGTGAGATGTTAAAGCTTGTTACTCCACCACACGATGCAGGACGCGCAATTAACCTGAAACTCGGTCCAAAAAATTCTCGCACGAATGAAAAATCATCTGAAAAATGGCCAAAACACGCACAGTGTAAAGCCAACATTTATGTGTCAAGATAGGGCTTTTCAGAACTGACCAAATTGTTAACCTTGTCCTTTGTTTTATCTATGTTTTTATTATTGCATTTTAACCTGTGAAGTGCTTTGTGACTTATGTCTGTGAAAGGCACTATATAAATAAATTTACTTACTTACTTACTAATATTGAGTGCACGTTTTACAACATCATAAAACGTACGCACATCATCAAACATTCTCTCCACATGCAAAACATTTGACATGACACTTCCAGGGCACTGTAAAAATGCCTGTTTTTAAATAAAAAATGGAATATTTTACAAAACCACATTTATCTTTAAACAAACACACAACACACGTCACATTAACGTGTTGGTTTACATAATGAATGACTGAACCAATCAGTGTTTAGCAGAGGCACTTTTACCCAGAATGCTTTGCAGTCTGTGTTTGTTACAAAACCTCAGAATTAGTGCATTATTCAACATTAAAAGATATATGTTATATTTTAACTTTGTACAAATCAATCAATCAATCAACTTTTTTCTTATATAGCGCCAAATCACAACAAACAGTTGCCCCAAGGCGCTACAAATGACAGAATTGACATTAATGGAGTTATTCTATCAGTATTTTCACAAAACCATAAGTTAGTATGACTTTATTTTTCAAGACCTCCGCCTGACCACAGCATTATGATTAGTAGAGAGCTCATTTTGTGGGTGCTTTCAGGATTCTTCTGTGCAGCTTCCTACAGGGGGCGGCATGGTCAAACATGGAAATACTGGCTCATTCTTTGGGTCTTTTGTCGCTTTTGAAATGTTAAGTCAATTTCAGCTTCTTAGTGATTGCAAATATACCAGAGCTAATACTGGAATTTATCGATTATCTGTAACTTCTGATACATTTTTGGGTTGTTTATCTTTATCAAAGATAACTTTTCAGTTATTGAAGTTAATTTTTTGGTTATCTGTGCCCACCACTGTCTGAGGAATATTTACCTTTTTTATGTTAAACTGACCTGTTACGGTCTTATGAAACAGACGATAGATGTATTTTATGCTAATGCCGATGCTAATGCGTTAGCATGTCTATGGTGTTTTCAATGTTAAAGTTAGCATTAAGCTGCTGGCATTTCAGCATATTTGTGCATTTGTTTTCTGTATAATAATTAATAGCTCAGCGTTTGTTGTTGTAAAAGAGTCAAATGTATTACAAATTATAATATTTTTAAATGTATTTTTATTTATATATTAATAATAATAGCAACAATAATAATAATAGTAATAATAACTAATAATGCTACAATACAATTTTAGAGAAAGAGACATGAGTCACATGTGTCATTGTGAAATGACCACATAGTTTACAAGTTATACAGAGAATGTTACACATATAATGAGTCAGGCTACAGTTTTTGATTTAGGTTTTATGGTTAACTGGTTATGCTAATTGCTCATTTGCAGCAACAAAAATACCTCTTTTTTCACCATATATTTTATAACATTTATATGTTTCAGTGTTTTTTATGGCAACTCAGCACTTTGATAAAGCAATGCCATTTGAAATAATTATTTTTGTTCTTTATTATAAACTGTTTTAGTCTTTATTATTTTATATTTCAACAGCCAAGGGACATTTGACGATTTGTTGATTTTCAAGTATTTTACATTTTCAAATAATGTTCTGTTGTTAAATAAAGTGATGGAAGGAGAGAAAAATCATTTCTCTGGCACATTTTTAAAAACAATTCCCCGATTAATCGTGTTGAAACCCCATCAGATTCATCGATGATCCAAATAATCGTTTGTTGCAGCCCTAGTGAGGATCTTTTAGAAAAACAATCATATTTACTGTGATCATATTTATGAATGTCCAGGTCTCAGACAGATGGTTGGATTTTTCGTACGGACTGATTCTACAACTACCGATAGAATAGGACGATTAGCCGTGATGCAGGTCTGCGCTCTGAGTGCTCTTCTACCTCATATGTTCTTTTTGTTACAGTTATGACGTTATTTCTTTCCTATTAAATAATAAGGAAAAAAAGTGACACACAAAAATAGAGAACGACAGACAGAAGAATCTTAGAGAAACCAAAGTGTTGTGTTGTCGCTCAAAGGTTTCTGTTGTCTGATTGGCCCCGTTAATCTTCACTGCCTCGTGTGTTACACAACATTATGTTTACACAAAGACACACACACACACTCTCCGTGTTGCAGAGGAAGTCTGAGCCTGCGGCGGCATGTAGCGCTCTAAAAGAAGCAGCGAGTGAAATCGCAGCCATCTGCTATAATGAAGCCGGATGAACAGGTTCTTCTTCTTCTCCTCCTCTTCCTCACCTCACGTTTCACTCCTTTTTCTCCCCGGCTGAAGACATTTGGTCTAATTGTCTGTTGCTGCTGATTGAAGCTGTCACAGGCGTCTCTGTGTGTTTCAGAGCTGCTTCGTGTCTTCTGATAAAATACATCAGTGCACTTAAAGTCAGCTTTTCCCCAAACTGGTGGAAACTGGCAGCAAAAGGAGGAGATTTATGGCCTCTTATATTCTTAAATTCTTTATTATTATTATTTTGCACAGTTTGCTGTCAGTCAGTCCTCCTCTGGTCTCTGCAGCCTTCATCCTGAATGGGATTAAAAAGGTGAAATTAAAAGGAGATTATCTTCTTCATGTTTACTTAGTCAGTACTAAGAATATGTATATTTTTAACCCTCAGACACGAACGCTTCCCTACAGCCACTGCTCACACACGTCTGCTGCGCTGTGTGACATTTTCAGCGTGTTTGGGAAACTCTATTGATGTGGGGTCAAAGGTCAAGATCACTGAAAGAATATAAAAAAAACTTGCCTGTGAGCACAGTAACTTCACTGTACATTACAGTTTTTTGTGTGGTAAGTACCTTGACCACACCAGTTCTGTTAAATTTGGAGCCACAGGGTCAAAGGTCAAGATCACTGAAATTTTTTTTGTTTTAAGCCAAAACTTGTGAGCACAGCAACTTCACTGTACATTGCAGCGTTTTCCCCTCGAAGGTGCTCTGCATGTTAAGTACCTCAACGCATCTACACCATTCATTCAGTCATCTTCAACCGCTTTTCCGGGATCGGGTCACGGGGGCAACAGCTCTAGCAGGGGAGCCCTGCATCAGTTCTTTTTAATTTGGGGCCAGAGGGTCATAGGTCAAGATCACTGCAATATTTATTTATTTACAATGTCTGTTAGAAAAGTATCCGGCCTTTTTATTTTTTTCAAAAACCTGATGGATTTGAATCACGTGTGCTTGCATGAGCCAACCTTGAACCTTCGTGCGCATGCGTGAGTTTTTTCACGCCTGTCGGTTGCGTCATTTGCTTGTAAGCAGCCTTTGTGTGAGGATGGGTGGAGTCTCTCGTCGTTTTTTCTTTGCAAGGAAATGGCGGAATGACTGGAGCAGCGCGACTACATCAAATTTTGCCAGAAACTGGGCAACAGCCAGGTGGAAACCATTCAGATTATTCAGACGGCTTTTGGTGATGATCCTCTGGGCATCACAACCGGTACAACCGGTTTAAAGACGGCCGCACAATGGTGGAGAGCGCCCCGCGCTCCAGGCAGCCATCAACATGCTGAAATGACCGGATCATTTCCAAAGTGAACGCTGTGGTGATGTGGGACCGTCGTGTGACTATCCGAGAAATTGCGGAAGAGGTGGATATCAGCACTTTTTCGGCACATTCCACTGTGACAGAAGATTTGGCCATGAAAAGACTCGGCACGAAGCTGATGGCGCAGCAAAAGCGTCTCTGTGTTGAAGCCTCACAGGACATGTGACATGCCCAGTTCTTCCACAATTTCTCGGATAGTCACACGACTGAAAAGCCACCGAAAGCCGTCTGAATCTTCCGAATGGTGGAAGAGGTGGGCATGTCACAACATGTCCTGTGAGGCTTCAACACGAAGGCGCTTTTGCTCCGCCGTCAGCTTCGTGCCGATGAATTTCGCTGCAAGTCTTCCCATGGCAAAATCTTCTGTCACATTGGAATGTGCTGAAAAAGTGCTGATGTCCACCTCTTCCACAATTTCTCGGATAGTCACACGACGGTCCCACATCACCACAGCGTTCACTTTGGAAATGATCTGGTCATTTCAGTATGTTAATGCCGACCGGCAGTTGATTGTTCGCAATCTTTGTATCTTGTTTCATAGCATAACCCTAAGAATCCTATAGGTCACAGTCACTAGATGCTTGCTCTCTCTGTTTTTTAGAATATGTTTATTAAATTTTCAAAAGATAAAACAGGAACATATAGAACAAAAACAAGCAACCTGATGCTTGCTTTATTAATATTTAAAAAAATATCTCTATGAGCATAATAATCTCTACTTTTCATTTATGATTCTTTTGCAGACTTTATTTAGATGTTATGCTGCCCGAGTCTTAGAATCCTACTAATTTTGTGCTCAGAGGTTCAAAGGTCAAGGTCACTACAGGTTTTTATTTTCCTAAAAACAGCTCCTTAAGCTCCGGAGAGTGTCTTCATGGTTGCCTCCCAGGTTCTCTTCCCGCCTGGTCCTTTCTGTGTGGTGTTTTCATGTTCTCCCCGTGTCTGCGTGAGGTTCTGTAAAGTGTCAACACAGAGAGTGATGTCATCAGCCAAAACGTACGCTGATCACAGGTGTCAAATGAGCTTGATTTAATTTTGGAACGAACAAATGTTTGGATTTTAGCGTTTTTGGCAGATAACAAAAAGTACAAATAAGTAGCCATTGTGCGTACTCCTTCCAAGGACAACCAGCCAACCAACATCAGAGGATCTGTGAAATACTGGTCAGTCACTATTAATAATTTCTTATGTGTCCAACCTCGTAGGTTGATCGTTAAAATTAAATTCATTGGTTCTAAAAGCCATCATAATTATTTATAGGAAAACATTCTATTTTTATTTCTCAAACAAATGTTTGGGCCTGAAAACAGTTTGGTCTTATTTTTCTACTAAGGTTTGAACTTTGAGAGTGTTTACACACGAGAGAAAAGTGAGAAAATGTTCATGCTTGTTTGAGAAAAGTGTATAAAGTGTGTAGTGAGGGGTTTTACAGCTTTGAAATGTCTATAATAATTGTAAAAAATAACGCTGACTACTTTGCGGATTTCGCCTGTTGCAGGCTATTTTTAGAACGTAACTCCCGCAATAAATGAGGGACTACTGTATATCAATCAATCAATCAGTCAGGGAGGGGCAGTCTTCTGCTGGGACTGGTTGGGGCTGAGGGAGAGAACCAGGAAAAAGACATGCTGTGGAGGGGAGCAGAGATCAATCACTAATGATTAAATGCAGAGTGGTGCATACAGAGCAAAAAGAGAAAGAAACACTCAGTGCATTATGGGAACCCCCCAGCAGTCTAAGTCTATAGCAGCATAACTAAGGGATGGTTCAGGGTCACCTGATCCAGCCCTAACTATAAGCTTTAGCAAAAAGGAAAGTTTTAAGCCTAATCTTAAAAGTAGAGAGGGTGTCTGTCTCCCTGATCCGAATTGGGAGCTGGTTCCACAGGAGAGGAGCCTGAAAGCTGAAGGCTCTGCCTCCCATTCTACTCTTACAAACCCTAGGAACTACAAGTAAGCCTGCAGTCTGAGAGCGAAGCGCTCTATTGGGGTGATATGGTACTATGAGGTCCCTAAGATAAGAAGGGACCTGATTATTCAAAACCTTATAAGTAAGAAGAATAATTTTAAATTCTATTCTAGAATTAACAGGAAGCCAATGAAGAGAGGCCAATATGGGTGAGATATGCTCTCTCCTTCTAGTCCCCGTCAGTACTCTAGCTGCAGCATTTTGAATTAACTGAAGGGTTTTCAGGGAACTTTTAGGACAACCTGATAATAATGAATTACAGTAGTCCAGCCTAGAGGAAATAAATGCATGAATTAGTTTTTCAGCATCACTCTGAGACAAGACCTTTCTAATTTTAGAGATATTGCGTAAATGCAAAAAAGCAGTCTTACATATTTGTTTAATATTTGCTTTGAATGACATATCCTGATCAAAAATGACTCCAAGATTTCTCACAGTATTACTAGAGGTCAGGGTAATGCCATCCAGAGTAAGGATCTGGTTAGACACCATGTTTCTAAGATTTGTGGGGCCAAGTACAATAACTTCAGTTTTATCTGAGTTTAAAAGCAGGAAATTAGAGGTCATCCATGTCCTTATGTCTGTAAGACAATCCTGCAGTTAGGTAATTGGTGTGTGTCCTCTGGCTTCATGGATAGATAAAGCTGGGTATCATCTGCGTAACAATGAAAATTTAAGCAATGCCGTCTAATAATACTGCCTAAGGGAAGCATGTATAAAGTGAATAAAATTGGTCCTAGCACAGAACCTTGTGGAACTCCATAATTAACCTTAGTCTGTGAAGAAGATTCCCCATTTACATGAACAAATTGTAATCTATTAGATAAATATGATTCAAACCACCGCAGCGCAGTGCCTTTAATACCTATGGCATGCTCTAATCTCTGTAATAAATTTTATGGTCAACAGTATCAAAGGCAGCACTGAGGTCTAACAGAACAAGCACAGAGATGAGTCCACTGTCTGAGGCCATAAGAAGATCATTTGTAACCTTCACTAATGCTGTTTCTGTACTATGATGAATTCTAAAACCTGACTGAAACTCTTCAAATAGACCATTCCTCTGCAGATGATCAGTTAGCTGTTTTACAACTACCCTTTCAATAATTTTTGAGAGAAAAGGAAGGTTGGAGATTGGCCTATAATTAGCTAAGATAGCTGGGTCAAGTGATGGCTTTTTAAGTAATGGTTTAATTACTGCCACCTTAAAAGCCTGTGGTACATAGCCAACTAATAAAGATAGATTGATCATATTTAAGATCGAAGCATTAAATAATGGTAGGGCTTCCTTGAGCAGCCTGGTAGGAATGGGGTCTAATAGACATGTTGTTGGTTTGGATGAAGTAACTAATGAAAATAACTCAGACAGAACAATCTGAGAGAAAGAGTCTAACCAAATTCCGGCATCACTGAAAGCAGCCAAAGATAACGATACGTCTTTGGGATGGTTATGAGTAATTTTTTCTCTAATAGTTAAAATTTTATTAGCAAAGAAAGTCATGAAGTCATTACTAGTTAAAGTTAAAGGAATACTCGGCTCAATAGAGCTCTGACTCTTTGTCAGCCTGGCTACAGTGCTGAAAAGAAACCTGGGGTTGTTCTTATTTTCTTCAATTAGTGATGAGTAGTAAGATGTCCTAGCTTTACGGAGGGCTTTTTTATAGAGCAACAGACTCTTTTTCCAGGCTAAGTGAAGATCTTCTAAATTAGTGAGACGGCATTTCCTCTCCAACTTACGGGTTATCTGCTTTAAGCTGCGAGTTTGTGAGTTATACCACGGAGTCAGGCACTTCTGATTTAAAGCTCTCTTTTTCAGAGGAGCTACAGCATCCAAAGTTGTCTTCAATGAGGATGTAAAACTATTGACGAGATACTCTATCGCACTTACAGAGTTTAGGTAGCTACTCTGCACTGTGTTGGTATATGGCATTAGGGAACATAAAGAAGGAAACATATCCTTAAACCTAGTTACAGCGCTTTCTGAAAGACTTCTAGTGTAATGAAACTTATTCCCCACTGCTGGGTAGTCCATCAGAGTAAATGTAAATGTTATTAAGAAATGATCAGACAGAAGGGAGTTTTCAGGGAATACTGTTAAGTCTTCTATTTCCATACCATAAGTCAGAACAAGATCTAAGATATGATTAAAGTGGTGGGTGGACTCATTTACATTTTGAGCAAAGCCAATTGAGTCTAATAATAGATTAAATGCAGTGTTGAGGCTGTCATTCTCAGCATCTGTGTGGATGTTAAAATCGCCCACTGTAATTATCTTATCTGAGCTAAGCACTAAGTCAGACAAAAGTTCTGAAAATTCACAGAGAAACTCACAGTAACGACCAGGAGGACGATAGATAACAACAAATAAAACTGGTTTTTGGGACTTCCAATTTGGATGGACAAGACTAAGAGTCAAGCTTTCAAATGAATTAAAGCTCTGTCTGGGTTTTTGATTAATTAATAAGCTGGAATGGAAGATTGCTGCTAATCCTCCGCCTCGGCCCGTGCTACGAGCATTCTGGCAGTTAGTGTGACTCGGGGGTGTTGGCCCCTCCCTGAGCCTGGTTCTGCTGGAGGTTTCTTCCTGTTAAAAGGGAGTTTTTCCTTCCCACTGTAGCCAAGTGCTTGCTCACAGGGGGTCGTTTTGACCGTTGGGGTTTTACATAATTATTGTATGGCCTTGCCTTACAATATAAAGCACCTTGGGGCAACTGTTCGTTGTGATTTGGCGCTATATAAAAAAATTGATTGATTGATTGATTGACTCATTTAAACTAACATATTCATCCTGCTGTAACCAGGTTTCTGTAAGGCAGAATAAATCAATATGTTGATCAATTATTATATCATTTACTAACAGGGACTTAGAAGAGAGAGACCTAATGTTTAATAGACCACATTTAACTGTTTTAGTCTGTAGTGCAGTTGAAGGTGCTATATTATTTTTTCTTTTTGAATTTTTATGCTTAAATAGATTTTTGCTGGTTATTGGTAGTCTGGGAGCAGGCACCGTCTCTACGGGGATGGGGTAATGAGGGGATGGCAGGGGGAGAGAAGCTGCAGAGAGGTGTGTAAGACTACAACTCTGCTTCCTGGTCCCAACCCTGGATAGTCACGGTTTGGAGGATTTAAGAAAATTGGCCAGATTTCTAGAAATGAGAGCTGCTCCATCCAAAGTGGGATGGATGCCGTCTCTCCTAACAAGACCAGGTTTTCCCCAGAAGCTTTGCCAGTTATCTATGAAGCCCATCTCATTTTTTGGACACCACTCAGACAGCCAGCAATTCAAGGAGAACATGCGGCTAAACATGTCACTCCCGGTCCGATTGGGGAGGGGCCCAGAGAAAACTACAGAGTCCGACATTGTTTTTGCAAAGTTACACACCGATTCAATGTTAATTTTAGTGACCTTCGATTGGCGTAACCGGGTGTCATTACTGCCGACGTGAATTACAGTCTTACCAAATTTACGCTTAGCCTTAGCCAGCAGTTTCAAATTTCCTTCAATGTCGCCTGCTCTGGCCCCGGAAGACAATTGACCATGGTTGCTGGCGTCGCTAACTTCACATTTCTCAAAACAGAGTCGCCAATAACCAGAGTTTGTTCCTCGGCGGGTGTGTCGCCGAGTGGGGAAAAACGGTTAGAAATGTGAACGGGTTGGTTGTGTACACGGGGCTTCTGTTTAGGGCTACGCTTCCTCCTCACAGTCACCCAGTCGGCCTGCTTTCCCGGGTGCTCGGGATCTGCCAGAGGGAAACTAACGGCGGCTAAGCTACCTTGGTCCGCACCGACTACAGGGGCCTGGCTAGCTGTAGAAATTTCCACGGTGCGGAGCCGAGTCTCCAATTCGCCCAGCCTGGCCTCCAAAGCTACGAATAAGCTACACTTATTACAAGTACCGTTACTGCTAAAGGAGGCCGAGGAATAACTAAACATTTCACTCCCAGAGCAGAAAAGTGCGGGAGAGACAGGAGAAGCCGCCATGCTAAACCGGCTAAGAGCTAGTAGCTGCGCTAAGCTAGCGGATTCCTAAAAACACGCAAAGTGAATAACATGTAAATAATTTAGAGGTGATTCAGCAGAGGGAGTGCTTTAGTTAAGGTACGTGAAGATAACACTGTGAAACAAATCGTTATCTAGGTAACTAGATCAATCTAACTGCGCAGATTAAACAGCTAACAGATACAGAAAAACGCCGCTGTGCTCCGGAACAGGAAGTGATACAATACCGCTGTGAGAGCCAACCAACATGAAAATTGTGGGCTCCAGGCTGTTCACAGACAGACAAACAAACAAAAAGGAGCGAAAACATAACCTCCTCCAACTTCATTGGCGAAGGTAATAAACGCAATCATTTTGTAAATCACTGGGTTTCGTAGAACATATAATGTAGACAGACGTTATTGCACCTGGTAAACGTTGATGCACCAGATTGATCAAAAGAGTTTCTTTCTTTGGCCTGTGTAATATCCCACAGATGTGTCTGCCACCTAGTGGATGTTTAGTGGATGCTGCATAAATTACCAGATATTATGAACAGCTGTGGTTGAACTCAGATGCCTGTTTCCTCGACATTATGGACGCGTCCTGCACTCGTCCTTGTGCTCCACCGAAATTACAAGCTAGCAACAGCAGGGAGAAACACGATTTCCACTTTGTGAAGAAACAGAACAAAAAAATAAAGCCGGAAATAAAGATAGAATGTATGACTGGGGATGTTACCAAAACCTTTCATCTGTGCTGCACATTAGTGATGGGTAACTCTCAAAATAGTGTGCCGGTGTGGCAGACTGAATGGTACCCCCCTAAAAATCGGTCTGCCTGCCTTCACTGCGCATGCGTTATTTTCGGACCACAGCAGCATGTCTGAGACGGAGTCTCTTCACCCAAAGCAATCAAATGGATTAATGTGATTATTAACCAGCAGATGATAAAAGTAAAACCTCTTAAATCATTCTAAAGTCAGTTTTAAGCAGAAATGTAGGCTGTTTTAAGAAGAAACTCAGCAAAACTCTGTGACGCTTTAAAATGACCGACCCGCAGTGAACGCATCAGCTAGCAGCTTGTGTAACCGCGGTGCTCTGCTCACTTCTGCCATCTTTTATGAAGAAATAATGGTGAATTTATGTGGAAATGATTGTTGCACAAAAGCTTCAGATATCTGTCGCTGACATAGATGATGACTGGAGTGCAGTTTGAAGCAGAAACGAGGTGATAATTGCTGAACCGTGGATAATGAGTCATGCGCAGTGAAGGTTTTTAGGGGGGACTGTTCGGTTGGCAACACCGGAATGTTTCGAAACCTTTACAACACGTTTAGAAACATTGTAACTGACAAAACTGCTGCTTTGTTTTGCCAAATGAGGCTTCAGATGGTTTTGAAGCAAATATTTCCAAATGTTCAGTTGGATTGGCGCCCTCTGGTGTTGGAACATATAAAAAGATGTGGATGAAGTGTGATCAGACTGTTTTTGCCTTTCACATTTCAACGCTGCAGTAAGTGCACAGTCGGCACGTGCACGTTGTTTGCAGCAGTAACCGTATACCACAGTGCTGCCTTCAGGGATGAAATAAAAGTTGGATAAAAGACTTTCATATGAGGCTGCACTGTCATTCTGCTGAAAAACAAAACAATGATCAAACATAGATTCTTTTCAAACAATTACTGAACGGACTTTGAATAGTCGTCCTTCTGACGTGCTTTGTTGGATTTGGGCGAGGAGGGGCGTGATCATACGGCAAGATCAACAGATGGATGAACGCTGTCGTCTTTCTGCATCTCTTTGCTCATCATCATCAAGTGCCCCCCCCCCTTCATCGTGCATCCAGAGACAATAATAAAGCACAGAAATGTTTGAATTTAACATAAAGAACCACGAACAAAAGCTTGTTTGTGGTTTGACTGTGCGTGAGCATTTCTGCTCCACGCGCCGTCAGTTCCTCCGTCTTCCAGCCTTCACTCTCCTCCTCTCTCAGGTCCCGTCCCACAGCCACGTCCCTTGTGGAGAGAAACGTACGTGCAGGAATGGTTTGATGAAGCAGGAGATGCTGCACTCTGATAGAGGAGAAAAAACAAAGTCCTGACGTCTGTCTGCCCACATCGACCCGCACGGGGGGGGCTTTTAATTTGTTTGTGAAAACTTAAAATGATGTTTTGTTTCCTCTCCTCCTTTTCCGATTATTCTCTCCCCCTTTTCTCTTCCTCCTCCCCCTTTATTTGATTTCCTCCCCGATTTCACACTCTTCCTCTGACCTCCTCTTTCCATCTTTGCTGTTTTGCACCGTATCCTCTCTTCCTTCATCCTCCTCCCTTTGCTCATCTGTCTTTTTATTCATTCATTCCTCTTCTTCCTCTCCCCTCGTTTCCTGTTGCCTGTCATCCTCTGTTCTTTTACCCTCCTTATCCTCCTCCTCCTTCACTCCCCTCATTCAAAAACATTCTCCTCCTCTTCACTCTTTTCCTCATCCTCCTCCACTCTCCTCCCTCTCATCCTCTCCTCTTTTACCTACCTTATTCCCTCTTTTCCTTTTCCCCTTCTCCTCTTTTTTCCTCTCGGCTCTCCTGTTGTCCTCTTCTGTCGTCTTGTCTTCCCTCCGTCCTCCTGATCCTCCTCTCAGGGCCCTGGTGTTGATTGTCCATGGGGCCGGCGAGCACTGCGGCCCGTACGATGAGCTCGCACGGCGGCTGAAGCAGTTGTCCTTGCTGGTCTTTGCTCATGACCACGGTGAGTCACACCGACAGCCGTCCCGCTCACCAGCGGCTCACAGATGCATCGATTTGTCAGTGAACTCTGCCTGTCTGACAAACTTAATTATAGGTCTGTAGGTTCAGTTCTGGATTCGTCGGCCTCAGCGCCGTCATGTAAAGGTAGGTGGTGATGTGTCGAGAAAACTCTGTCAAGAAAAACTTTCCATAAAGTCCACCATGTCCACGCGGTTCCAGTGCGAGAGGAAACGTCATCCAGATCAGGTCTGAGAGGAGGTTATGTTCTTATAGCATATTAGTGCTGAAAGCAAACATTTTGACTTTGTCATCCAGATCATCATCTTTCAAGGTAATTACATGGACATCAGGTCCACTTCTTGGTCCTTTGGACCACAGGTCCAAAAGCACCTGTTGGTGGTGGCTGGTGGACTCCGCCAGAGCTGCCCCTGGTCACCAATCCTGTAGTGAACTTCATGTATGAGATTTTGTTGAAGGTACAGTCAGGGACCGGAAAGTGTCCAGATTGGTGACCTCAGAGTCGCATCTCTGCTTTTTTGCAGATGATGTGGTTCTGTTGGCTTCAACAGGCGGTGACCTCCGATGCGCACTGAGCAGGTTTGAGGCAGAGTGTGAAGTGACTGGGATGAGAATCAGCACCTCCAGATCTGAGACCGTGGACTGTTTCCTCTGGGTCAGGGGAGAGTTACTGCCCAAAGTCAAGGAGTTTAAGTATCTCTGGGTCTTGTTCATGAGTGGGGGTAAGTTGGAGCGCGAGATCAGTAGACGGATTGGGGTGGTGTCCGATGATTTAACAGCTGCTGGACTGGACTGTCGTGGTGAAGAAGGAACTGAGTCAGAGGGCAACAATCTTAATTTACCAGACGATATATGCTCCTATCCTTACCTGTGATCATGACGTTTGGTAATGACCAAAATGGAACGGAAGTGAGATTCCTCCGTCAGGTATCTGGGATTACACTCTGGCACAGGGTGAGAGGCTTGACGATCCAGGAGGGACTCTGAGTAGAGCTGCTGCTTCTACCCACTGTGAAAGGAGCTAGCTGAGGTGGTTTGGGCATCTGGTGAGGATGCCCCCTGGTCGTCTCCCTAGGGAGGTTTTCCAGGCACGTCAAACTGGGAGGAGACCCGGGGAAGACCCAAGACATGCTGGAGGAATTATATTTCCCAGATTGAGGTGTTCTCAGGCTTAGGAACATCTCAAGATCCCTCAGAAAGAGTTACACGACTTGGCTGAGCATAGGGAACTGTGGACTGAGCTGCTTGGTCTTCTGCCACCGTGGCCTGGACCTGGATAAGCCACAGAAAATGAATGAATGAATGAAATGTGGCACTTTAGAGATAAATTGAATTGAAAATATGTGATTCAATTCTCATGGAAACGACCATGGTAGCCATCTTGGATTTGTAAAAATTACAGCCTGAAATGGGAGCTTCTAGAGCTTCTCAGCTTCTAGAAGAGCTAGAATCTTGATTACATTGACTATGGCTAATGTATACTAAATTTTACCTTGATTTAACCAGGTTAGTCCCATTGAGATCAGGTTTTCCTTTACAAGGGAGACGTGGACAATTGTAAAGTTTCCATTTCACCTAACCTGCATGTCTTTAAATGTGGGAGGAAACCCACACAAACACAGGGAGAACAGGCAAACTCCACACAGAAAGGCCACAGGTGGGAATCAATCCCATGACCTTCTTGCTGTGAGGCAACAGTGCTAACCACTAAGCCACCGTGTTATATGTCTGCAATGTCACATTTATGGGTAGCCATCTCAGCTTTTCAAGTGACTTTGCCAACATATATGAACCATCGCTGATGGAATCAAAATCCGAGCTCATTTAGAAGCTGCCATACAAATCCAAGATGGCCACCACAGTGGTTTCCGTGAGAATGGGATAATGTATTTTCAATTCTATTTATTTCTGTGGAACTATATTCCCAAGTGCAGGACCAACAGACTGAAAACTCCTTTGTTCCTCAGGCCATCAGACTGTACAACTCCTCACTCAGGGGGAGGAGAAGTAACGGGAAGACAGAGGATGGGAATGAGAGGAACAGTAGTAGCCAGTAAACCCATATTGATCAGTTTGTCTGGTATTTATATTGTGTATTTATATTTGCAACCTGTTTTTCGTTTTTACTTTCACTTTTGATACTCTGTCTGCTGCTATACAATGCTGCTGGAACCTCAATTTCCCTGAGGGAGTCTTTCCATGGTATCAATAAATTTCTATCTGATCTAATCTTCAGGCATTTATTTTCTGCTGCTTATCCGGATCCAGGTTGCAGTGGCAGTACACCAAGCAGCTCACTCCACACTTCGCTGTCCTCGGCTAAGTCCTGTTCACTTACATGTACATTTTTGTAAATGGCACCATTGGGTTCCTTGGCCCTAAAATGTGTATTTAGCCACTGGAATTTAGATCCTAAGCCATCTAGAAGCTGAGAAATTGAAAAAAAAAATACAAATTTAGGCAGCCATTTTTACACAATCAAGGTGGCCGCTGTGTTGGCTTCTTGGAAAATGGAATAATCCATTTTCTGATTGGCTATCGTATACACTTTCCAAAAATGTACAGCCAGTCACTTACACAGTTGTGGTGCTGTGTTGTGCGTTTCTGAATAAACAGATGTGCACTCAGCAGAATGAGGTGTATCTGACTGATGCGTGCGTCCAACTGGAGTTTGCAGCAATCAATACCTCAGGGCTGATCGGATATCGATTTCCACACCGTGAAGATGGCTTTAAGGTTGACGGTGAGGAAACTCATTAAGGGACGCACATACATGTGCATTTATTAATACACACATTTTAAATTACAGAGGAGGAGAGCGAGGAGGCGGAGAGTCGCGCGGTGTGAGCGGCAAATGTTTAGGAGCTTACTGCTTTTATGGGTTCAGCGGTCACCATAGCAACCCCTCTCACCTTTTAGCTGCTGCAGAACACTTGAGGATATAACGCACACACACACACACACACACACACACACACACGCCATGTATACAGTACACTCTTTGCACACATCTGATATTGATTTATTTAAAAAGAACCCCAAATCAGAAAAAGTTGGGACAGTATAGAAAATGAACAAAAAGCAAAACAAATCCATGCAGTGATTCTAACATTTATTTTGACTTCTGTTTCGTTGTAGACAGTGTGAACCTGAGACATTTCATTGGATTTGTTTATATACAGTGCACCCAGAAAGTATTCACAGCACTTCATTTTTTCCACATTTTGTTATGTTACAGCCTTATTCCAAGTAAAATGAAATCTTTTTTTTATTTATAATAAATTTGCAAAAATCTCAAAAAAAAAAAATCTTTTTCACATTGTCATTATGGGGTATTGTGTGTAGAATTTGAAGGAAAAAAAAATTTGTCCGTATTGGGATAAGGCTGTAACAGGGCCATTTGGGTGCCCTAAGCACAAATGCTTTGTGCCCCCCCCAGAAATGAACAATAATTCAGAATATGTCAGTGCGGTTCTCTTTATTTCCAAAATAACTTGTCAATACTCAATATTAAATGAATATTGAGTTATTATTTTAATGATAATTTATTAATGTTTTGAAAACAGCTGCAAATAAATAATTTTGCATTAACAATGGCACCAAACATGACAAGAAATAAATATAAAATTTAAAATAAATAAATAGCATGACCGTTATTTTAAAAAATACTGATTTGTGCAGCCACAGTAGACTGAACATTACACTGAACTTTGTAAACACAGAACAAAGTATTCAAGTATTTAAACTTGTAAACATACATGTAAGTGATAATGTGCAAATTTCTTCAGTAACTAATATAAATAATGTATATTACTTACTGAAGAAATCTGCATTTATTAATCTCAACCTCTCAATCTCAACCTCAGACATCTGTCCAGAGCGTGGTGGAGAGTCCAGCAGGTGCGGTGTTGGTGGGGGGGGTCAAAGGGGAGAGGTCAGTGCTTTTAAGTGCTGCGCCTCCACGACAGGGAGAGGAACAGGTGAAAGTGCGCCCACGCTTAAGAGACGAGGAACTCCAGGCCACTTGGTTAACCACCTGCGGGATACCTGGCTACGTGGACAGATGCGTAATCTTGTGTGTAAAGTCTCCAAAATTAATTCTTATGAGGAAAACAACAGGGTTGCGGGTCTGTCCTCACGCAGAGAGGAGCAGGAGTCAGATTTAGTTCCCGCGGGCAGGCTCAGGCACTTTTGGAGGTGAGCTTGCTGCACTGGCTCTATGGAGGAAACAGTGAGCTGGAGACAGGGGCTCCGCGGGCGCAGCGTAACGCAAGGCAGCGTGTGTCATGAGTGCACACCTACGCTGGCTCCTGTGGGTGACACGGACTAACAGTGTGAGGTCCCAAAACGGTCGAGCTCAAAGGAGGCACACGGAGAGTGCAGAATGAGAATGAGAGGGAAAATAAAAGGGTAAGAAAGACGAGGATGGAATGAAGGGAGGGAGGATGACGAGAACAGCTGTGACTGGCTGGTGACCTCAGCCACCCGCGACCCTGCCAGGAAATGACAGACGCACTTTGCACCTGATTTTCCAGACTTCCCTGCGATCCTCAGCCGCTGGTTACCGCCTGAGTGCTGCAGTTCTCCGTGTGCCCTCCCGGCATCATACCAGCCAAAACACAACGCGATGACATCACCTACAAAATGTTTGAAGGGGGGAAAAAGTTGCCCCAATCTTTGTAAAATGTGATGCAAATTATTGGTTGAGTTAATAGGGTTTTAAAAAGGAATATTTTGCACCATGTGTCATGCTCAGTTGTCACATTACAGGGTAACATATGTCACATGCCATAGAATCTAGTGGACATTGTTTGACATGTACTTTGCAAACCAAGCATTCATCACAGTCAAAACTATTCCATTTATTAGTCCTATTGGCTCAACCAATAATTTGCACCACTTTTTACCAAAATTGGAGCAATTTTAACTTTTGACTCCTGTACAAACTGAAATTGACCTTTGTCACCATTCTTGCTATTTTTACCCCATAACTCTATAACATTCAGTCATAGATAGTTCAAACTATACCTTTATGGAATCTTTGTGATCAGACACATAATGTGGTATAGCTTTCAATATGATTGGAACATTTTTAAATTTTGACCCCTGTGTAATTCTTCATTGACCCCTACCTGGCCCGCACTTTTTTATGAAGAACATTCATGCCAAATGTGATGTTTGTATCACCAAGTGAAGGATTGTTTCAGTTATCTGCTGCACTATTGGGACACTGGTCCAATTTATCAGGTAATGCAGTCTCAGAATTGTCCAGATGAGTCTTTACGAAATGTCTGATCTGCAGATATCTAAAGAAATCAGACTTTGACAATCCATATTTCTCCTGAAGCTGCTGGAAGGATGCAAACACATCCCGAATATACAAATTCCCAACACAACACAGTCCAAACTCTTTCCACTGATCAAAGGCTCCGTCCATAGTTGAAGGGATAAATGATGGATTTGCTGATATTGTCAGTGTAAAGGATACGGCTCTAAGTTGTATATATTTTGCTGTCTGTTTCCAGATCTGAATGGTACTATGTATAATCAGATTATAGTTGTAGTATGATTTTTTTAATCAAATGGGAGACATTATAATAGCCCCTATCGAGTAAGGAAGATGATCCTCCTGTTCCATATCCAGTCATCCAGAGAGCACAGTCGTCTCATCTAACCAGTGGGAGACACAACGAATGTTTGCAGCCCAATAATAATAACACATAGTACAGGAGGATTTTCCTTAAAGGAACATATAAAATTTCAGCTGCAGTTTGCCAGAAGCCACCTGGAAAACCCGAGCCTAGATTTGAATGGCTTTGTTTTTACTTCACTCCATCATGAAGGAGTGAACGGGGACACAACAGACAAATGTTGCACCACTTTCTCCACTCACATCCACAGAAACCAGTAATTCTTTCAGAACAGAGATGGGTGTCTTGGTGGCTTCCCTCAGTCTTCCTTCAGCCTGGTCATTAATAGGACCCACTGTGTGCAGTCTTTGTTACAGTCTGTCTCGTCCTCTCTCAGTTGGCCATGGACAGAGTGAAGGTGAAAGGATGAACATTAAGGACTTCCAGATCTACATCAGAGACTCTCTGCAGCACATCGACCTGATGAAGTCCCTCCACCCCAACCTGCCCGTCTTCCTCGTGGGCCACTCCATGGTAGGACGCTTTACAGGTTCTGCTTCAGCTTCTGTAATGATCCAGGCAGCACACTCATACAGAATCAGGTGCAAAAGTGAGGTTCATCACCGAGCCTTTGGATGTGTTTTGGTGAGCACTGCAGGTGAACAGAGAACTACCACCAAGCTGCCACCAAACAACGGTTGGGATGAGGCTGACGTAAACTGTGCTAAAGGTTAATGAGCACTTGTTCATCTTAAAATCATTTTCAGGCCTAAATTAGCAGCAGTGTTTCCACAGACACCGGATTAAAAATGAAGACCAACCACATACAGCTGTATGTAAAGGTTTGGGCACCCCTGATGATTTCCATAATTTTCCTTTATAAATCATTGGTTGTTTTGATCAGACATTTCACTTAAATATATCATATATCAGACAAACACATTGATATTTGAGAAGTGAAATGAAATGTAGGATTTACAGAAAGTGTGCAATAATAATTGAAACAAAATTAGGCAGTTGCATAAATTTGGGCATCCATGTTATGTTATTGATTTGAATACATTTAGCACTAATTATTGGAACACAAAATTGGTTTGGTTTGCTATATGATATATTGAACTTAAATTTCTGATCCAGACAACCAATGATTTATAAAGGAAAATCATGAAAATCATCAGGGGTGCCTAAACATTTGCATCTGCCAAAAAATAAACAACATAATACTACAATGTCCTCGGCCGTATGAGCATAAAAATAGGAAACAGAATGTAACCTTTTAACCTCTTAAAATAGGTCAAGGTTAGCCATCATGGCCAAGGTCTGTGTCCCAAGAATGTTCCCTGTGAATTTTAAGATCGTGGCAGTAATAGGACTGGACTTACGCTGAGCACAGACAGATGGACACAAGGCCTTCACAGTACCCGATGGCCATATTTTGGCCTCAGGTAAAAATAGACTAGAGCACCGTGCGCATAGAGCGCAAGCCTCCACCAACACTATTCTCCCAATTCCGCAAATTTTTACCTTGGATAACATTTTCAAGGTCAAAGTCCTGTTAGAAGTAGCTCTTCATAAGCTAAAATAGATGTGATCAAATGTCAGGAGGATGTATTTAGAGCATACACTTGAATCAAAGTTTTTTGTTGTTGTTGTTGTGGTTGTCAGGTTTTCTTTTCTCAACTTTTTAGTTTCTGGATTGTTTTGCAGATAATTTTCACAGAACATTGGTTATCTCTGCTGTGTACAATTTATTACTTCTTAACACTTGGTTTCTGACTGATTACTGAAAGACAAACAGGCATAAAATTGGAACCTCCATCCAATTTTGGTGATGTAGGTAAATCCATAACAGAAATATGAGAACGATTGAGGCACTTTTGATTGAGATATAATACAAAATATACACCAAATGGACTTTTCAATATTAAATTCATATGTCCACAAAATCCATAATCCGGAACACATTCGATTCAAACTTTGCCAGATGATAGTGAGTGCCAGTCTGCACCCCACTTTCAAATATGAGGGTGATTGGGGCACGTTTGAGTAAGATATAATGTACAGTATACATTAAATAGGTTTTTCAATGCTGAATTTAAATGGCCACAAAATCCACAATCTGGATCAAATCCAGATCAAACTTTGTCAGTACATAAAGGACACCATCCTGCATGATACTCCCAAATATGAAAGAAATTTGATCTTTTTTGACAGAGTTATGAATTGTTGAATATCCATTGAATGGTAATGAATGGGGATTTTCCAAGATTTTTCATTGGTTTGACCTTTGACCTTGAAATTTGAATCATTTCTTGCCTATCATGATTTTAATCCTCTGTAAAAAGTGCATAACAATACATGAAAAATTGTGGGTTACAGACTGTTCACAAACAAACAGGGTGAAAGCATAACCTCTGCCCAACCCTGTTACCAGAGGTAAAAATGAATCAATTAAATGTGTACTAACCTTATAGTCATGGTCTAGTCCTGACCAAGGTATTTAAAATGTTTTATTTATTTATTTATTTTTCGTTGTTCTTGTTTGTGTCTGTGCTGGTTGGTTAGCAGGTTTACTGAACTGATTTCAGCAAAATGTGATGAAAAGATTGGATTTGTGTGTCAGACATGTTTAACACACAATTTATTCATCTAAATTATAATAAACTTCTCAAAAATTCTTCAACCAATGTCAATAAAAACACTCGGAGAATTCATTAATGTTGAACCAAACACATCAAAATGTAAAAAGGTACCGTAGGTAAAAATGTGTTTTGCACATTATGACCGCCTCAATAATGATCTGATTGTGAGCAAGACAAGTTTAGTTTTCAAATTTACATGTTGAACACACGCAGCTGTGTTTAATTAAAAACTGTAAAGACTTGAATGAAAGGACACTAGTTGAGAAAACAACAATAATTTAACAATATTAAAACACTCAAAACAATTCATTGATTATGAAAATAGTTGGTGATTATTTTAGTAGTTAAGTGACTGATCGTTGCAGCTCTACTCCCTGCACAGGTAACAGCTGTGGTTGTATTTAAATACAGTATCATCGACAAAACCAGATTAACTGGCATGTTGAGAGTCAACGTGCTAGTTAATAATCGAGTTATGCTGCATTTACACATAACAACAAGTCACGAATGCCACAAATCTACATTTGTGACAACCCACATGGAAACGATATACATAAATTTTATAAAGTTTATATCTGTTCTATCTGGAACTTGTAAGTAATGTAAGTGACAGCCAAACCAGGTATAAGATCCTTAGTAAATTTGTACAATATGTCACTTATATAAATTGGGAACTTAAAAGAACAATATATGACAGTAATTCCACATACAGAATCTTTAGTAGATATGTGTAATATCAAGCTGAGACTTATAAGTACAACACATGTCAAATATAAAGTTTATTACTGGAACCGATGGAACTTCTTGTAAATTTTTTCTATTTCTTTTCTATAAGGGAAGTACCACAAATTTTGATTGAATTTGATGATTCGGGGCAGAGGCGTCACGCGCCATCTTGAACTGTTATGACCTGTTACCACGCGTTACGATTAATGGCACGAATCATTGTGCGCAGTTCTGAATATTGTCCCGTGCTATTTAATGCCATGGCGAATCGTCACATGAAAGCGCATGACAATTTGTGTCTGTTCTTTACAGCTTTCGTGTTGATTTGTAATGACGCCTGACAGTATGGGCCCCAAGAACCATCATGAATACACCTCAAATGCTGTCAGGCTCTATTACGAATCACCTGGAATCGACACACTCAGTTGTCAACTCCAGGAATCGAGGGTGATTTGTGATATTCGTGAAGCGTTTTTTGGCTGCCAAAAATCACGACTGTCATGAACAGACACGAGCTGTTAAGAAGCCTATTCTGATGCGTTAAGTCACGTTACGAATGCCACGAATGATGGAAAATAATATTCGTAACGCATCATGCCTATGTGTAAACGCAGCATTAGCGTTTTACACCCCCCAGGGCAGGAAGTGGTTATTGAGAATGGTACTGTGTGTGTTTGCACGTGCGCACTGACGCTATTCAAAAACTGCTGGTACCGTTGAAGGTTTTAGACAGTTATTTGGTTTAGCTCCAAGATCAGCTCAAGTCAAGTCCTGACTTTATCGAATCCACCCAAATCCCTTTCTGAATAAAGTTGGTGTTAACTGAAGTGCATGTTTTGTTACAGGGCAACAACGTGTTTAATTCCCCAAAAATATGATTATTTAAATTTTTTCATGGAGTTCTGAGTGTTGTCTGTCTTAAAAGGTGGCTGTAAAGATTCATGATGCCATGTTTTCTGGTGTTTTATTAACTTTGGCATGATGCTGACATCTTTACAAATATTGTTTCTGTGTGAAGGCTAAATTCCGTCTGCACGTCCACGTGTTTTGCAGTACAGATGGTGGTATTTGTTGACCTAAGATTGGCTCAGTTTGCTTTGTTGAACTTTTCCACAGTGACATTTGTCACAGTTTGCTGCTGTGGGTCACTGACAGAGGGTCTTCAGGTTCAGTGACCTGCTCAGGGGCACTACAAAAATCTGCAGAATGTATCTACACAGTAAATTTAACAAAAATCACCCATGTTAAATTCAGACTGCCAGTGTACATATGGTCCTACACTGACCCAGTGTGGGACTGGAGATGCTCACAGAACTGTGGCCGGCCCAGAGTGCAATATGATGTGGACCCAGGGGTCGTCTGTGCCCACACATGTGCTGACACACTGGGCTTCCTGGCATCAGAGGCATTCCAGCGTGAGCTGGTTGATCAGTCAGGAGTGTGCCAGTCAAGCTTGCGCCGAGCCACCAGGTGTGTGGAATGCAATCATCGGAATCTCATGTAGGTACATTCCAACATTATAGCACATTTTGCAGCGAGAGCCAGTTTCCCGAAAGTAATAGGAGCTGTTAACTGCACACATGTTGCCATAAAGGCGCCATCACATGATGAATTTGTTTCGGTTAATAGGAAACATTTTCATTCCATCAATATTCAAATCATATGATATGTGATGTGCATCAGGTGCCTGGCACGGCGAGCCATGTGGGGCTGCTTGTGTTAAAATAGTTTATGTGTGTAATTGTTCTGTACGAAAACCAGCGTGGACACATTTGGGAATGTGCACATTCACATATGTTTTTTATTATTATTATGTATTTTTTATTTTGCTTGATGGTGAGCTGCAGAGCTTCTTAACAGGCTTCCTGTGTTCAGTATTTGTCAATAAACGTGTGTAAATTGTGATGTCACACTGTCAGCGGAGGCGCGCCTCACCTATTTAACGTCAGTGTGTGCGCGCTGTTCTGCATGTTGGCCTCACACACACGCTCCGTAGCTCCCACAAACATTTTTCCAGTTTCATGATTAATCCATTTATCAGTTTACAGAATAAACTGTCTCTGTGTGTCTCCACATCATTTCCAGTCATCTGTAGTATAATTTCTTTCCTGTGTTGTCTGATGTGATGTCGTGAGGAATCCCTGCTCAAAGGGCCTATTTAAATAAAATTGCATATTTAAATGGGGCGTGACTAGGGAGGAGTTTGGTTCCATGCTCAAATCCACGTTCAGTGGGATGTACAAATGGAACGTACATGGATTCACAGCTACACACACTTTCATATATCTGAATATATTTGTGCTTATGCCAGATTCAGGGTTTTGGCATATGCCAACCTTTTATAGAAAGTCTACGCAAGTCTTTGTACATGAGGGCCTGGACCTTAGATCTCTTGCAAAGGTAGCAACATCACCAAACACTTCTGTCCAGTGACCCCACAACACCATAAGATCTTCCCAGACATCTCTGGTTCTCAAACGCTGATGACCCTGAGACATGAACATCACTGTTGAGATCACTGAACCTCTCACCAACATCTAAACTTTCACCAAATACAGATACACTTCTGACAACAGAGTCCAGGAAGTAACTGAAAGCCTTGATCTTGATCCAAGACAGGTATAAACCTAGACAGACAGAGGCACACTCTCACGAGTGCCACTAGCTTAGCTTATGGCAAGCTAAACGGGAACGAACAACTGTCCAGTTTCTGGGTATTCTGTGTTAGTATGCGCCCGTGGCTGACGTGCTTGATGAATTCCTGCGCAAAAAGTAGTTCCCAGTTAATTGTGATATATTCCTGTGAGATAATGAGTATATGCCATCTAAATCAATTCTAAAATTTACCAGTAATAAAATTATAAAGATAACTGAAGTTTTAAGAGTGACCGTAATAAACAATTAAGAAACTTAAAGTTTATGAGCAACTTCACCTGTTATTGTTCAAGCACATTGTAAACATTGACACAATGGAGTTTGATGTGGAAGAGTTCAGAAAGATACGATTGGAATGGTTTGATTACCATTTACAGTCAGCGATGAAAGACTTTGGTGTTAACTTTGTGTTAAATTCAGAATGTGGCGAGTTGAATCACTGGGCACGAGCTATACCACAGTTCCAAAATAGCAGAGATGTCGGTCCAGTGAGAGCGGTACTCTGAGCAGCGTGAGACAGAGGGTAGCTATCACGTTAGCTAACCACATTTATATGTAATTCTGCCCTACAGAGGCATAATCTGCTGTGCAACTGTGTGATATAGTTTACCATCAGTTCTAACCCTTAGCAAAAAGTAGTATACTTTAAGTTCATTTTATTAATATGCTTCAGTATAAGTATAAGTATAAGTATAGCAAGTACTACAGACCGTGTACTGTTAGTATACTAGAAAGTACACAAATTTAATACTTTTTTGGACTAAATTGGAACATTTCAAGTTTAGAAAAGTATATTTTAAAGTTCGTTTTAAGTTTGCAAAAGTACACTTTAAAGTATACAAGTACACTCATCTATATACTCTCAATGTACTTGATATATCCCTCTCCTATGTTTAAAGTATACCACAAGTGCACTTTTCGATATACTGCCATTGTACTACTTGTGTACTTTGAGTCCCTATTTTTAGTTTATTATCGTATACTTAAAGTATACTGTTAAACACATTGGTTATTTCACTATTTTACTTTTTATACTTTAATTTTGCTTGGCATATTACTTGTAGCTTACTATTTCTATACTGAAAATATAGTCCTTAAAGTATTCTTAAAATTTACTCATACTGTATGTACACAAGAGTGTGATGCATTTAAAAAATCACAAGACAGAATGTTGAAAACAAGTTTGATATATTTTCAAACATTTCAAAAACAAAGACATATGATGGTCTCTCCAAGATCAAGTCCTTATTTGTAAAAATGTAAACATAGCGTCTTCAACTGAGAACTAAAGTCCTTCCTTATTAAAAAAGGTAAAAGAAAAGTGCGAACCTTTGGAACCAAAAATAAATAACTACATAGAAAAAAAATCTGTACTTTTATGACTTCTTTTCAGTTACTTGAGTCAATGGCTTAACCAAGTGCATAATAAGTGTTAGTACTTTGTGGCAGAAAGACGTAAAAAGTATACTAAAGTATAACTTTTAGTATTAAAGTATAAGTGTAAGTCTTAGTATTAATGTACTTAGACGTTTGTTTATACTTTTCAGTATAAGCCAAGTATACTTCACTATACTATTCTTAAGTATATAAATATAGTTTATAAAAAGTCACCTTCAAGTATACTTCCTCAAAAAGTAATTATTTTACCAGTAAAAAATAAGTATACTCATAGTACACTTGAATAAACTTCTTTTTGCTAAGGGAAGATAAGATAGGTTTGTGCAAATCCTTCATCTTGTATGTAATTGGCAAGTTATTATGCAGATAATTGACTCGCTAGCTAACTAGCCTGCCATTGAACTGGCTCTCCGTACTAGCATGGTAGCATACTTAGTATGAGTAAGCTTTAAACTTAGCTCATGTGTAGCACCTTAAAAGGACTAGTGTTTCAATTTGCATCTTGATTTGAAGTGAATTAAAACTGAATTTAATTAGTTTCCAGCTAACTCAAGTTTTTGCACCTTTTTCACTTTTTTGCATGATTAGCCTCAAATTGACATTAACTATCAGCATGTCTGCACAAGGTCTCCTGCTTCAGAAACAAGAAAAAAAAACATAATAAAACCAAAAATGAAATACTTTAATGTGTGACAGACAGAAAAATATTTAGCTTTACCCCCCATAGAGACTAGAAGTGGGCGGATCGATCCTAATATCGATAATATCGATACCAACGCTGGTATTGATATTGACTGATCCTTTTGTAAAAAGATCAATTCTCAAGCTTTTTTCTCTCCTGCACGCACTGACTGCTGCACACGCAGATTCATCAAAGTCTACTCTGCGCTGTGTCACACAAGTCTAGTCTGCGCTGTGTCACACAACACGGAGCAGCGCACCCTCCCCCCTCTGGTCTTTTGTTGTTGCGCCGTCATGTGGCTCAGCGGCGCCAGCCAACAGTCTTGCAGGTAGGCTCAGCCTGGCCCGCCCACTTAGTCCTCTCCTCTACCTCAGGAGATTTTGTTTTAAGTTGTGTTGAATGATATTTTTTTAAACAAAAATGTTGTGATAATAAAGTATTTTGCTGTCACGTACGTTTGGCGAAATTCTATCCTCGGTCTTTTAGATCCTTTGGATTTATGAAGCTTAAATATGAAAAAGTATCGGTATCGATATCGGTGATGCTGGGCCTGTATTTACTTGGTATCGAATCAATACCAAAATTCCCAGTATCGCCCACCTCTAATAGAGATTCACACTCCATCTTGAAATACCAAGTTGTGCTTTAACTCTTTTTCTAGTTTCATATTGAAGAAGGAACATTAATAAGCAGTGCGATGGTGCACGTGCTTAGAATGGTTGTTTCTCAAAAGGCGGAGGCTGGCTTAAGTTCACCTGTGCTCAGTTCTTCTTCCACATCTGGAGATGCACCACTGTCTGCACCGCAGTTGTAAACCACACAATTTTGTTTGTTTTTTTCTGGTTGTACATACAAGGTCTGTTAGAAAAGTATTCGACCTTTTTATTTTTTGCAAAAACCATATGGATTTGAATCATGTGTGCTTGCATCAGCCAAGCTTGAACCTTCGTGCGCATGCGTGAGTTTTTTCACGCCTGTTGGTTGCGTCATTCGCCTGTGAGCATGCTTTGTGGAGGAGTGGTCCAGCTCCCTCGGCGGATTTTTATTGTCAGGAAAATGGCTGAGCGACTGCCACTTTGCTGCATCAAAATTTTTCCAGAAACTGTGAGAGACAGCCAGGTGGAAACCATTCGGAAAATTCAGATGGCTTTCGGTGAAGATCTTATGGGCATCACACAGATTAAGGAGCATTACAACCGGATTAAGGACGGCTCACAGCGGCTGAGGGCCCGCCGTGCTTCGACCGGCGATCGACAGGCTGAAACGACCAGATCATTTCCAAAGTGAAGGCTGTGTTGATCCGGGACGTCATCTGACTACCAGAGAAATGGCAAGAGAGGTGGACATAGCACTTTTTCTGCACATTACACTGTTACAGGAGATTTTGTAATGAAAGACGTGAGGCGGAATTCGCGCGTCAGGACGGAGCCGCATAATGGCGCAGAACAAAAAGCACCTCCGTGTTGGAAGTCTCACGGGACATGCCCAGCTCTTCCACCATTCGGAAGATTCAGACGGCTTTGGGTGGCTTTTCAGTCGAGTGAGTATCCGAGAAATTGTCGAAGAGCTGAGCATGTCACATGTCCTGTGAGACCAACACGGAGGTGCTTTCGTTCCGCGCCATTAGCGGCTCCGTGGCGAATTCCTCCGCTCCTGTTTTCCTGACAAAATCTCCTTTAACAGGTGAATGTGCCGGAAAAGTGCTGATGTCCACCTTTTCTGCCATTTCTCTGGTAGTCAGATGACATCCCGGATCAACACAGCGTTCAGTTTGGAAATGATCTGGTCATTTCAGCCTGTCGATGGCCGCTCGAAGCACAGCGCGCCCTCAGCCGCTGTGAGCCGTCTTTAAACCGGTTGTAATGCTCCTTAATCTGTGTGATGCCCATAAGATCTTCACCGAAAGCCATCTGAATTTTCCGAATGGTGTCCACCTGGCTGTCTCTCACAGTTTCTGGAAAAATTTGATGCAGCAAAGCTCCAGCCGTTCAGACATTTTCCTCACAATGAAAATCCGATGAAGGGGGTGGACAAGTGCTCACTCAAAGCCTGCTCACAGGCGAATGATGCAACCGACAGGCGTGAAAAAACTCACGCATGCGCACAAAAGTTCAAGCTTGGCTGATGCAATCACACGTGATTCAAATCCATATAGTTTTTGCAAAAAATAAAAAGATTGGATACTTTTCTAACAGACCTCGTATTTATTTGTTTTATTTATTTCTAAACAAAAATGGATGTTTTGATGAGGACATAGTCACTGGAGTATTTCAGACCGAGCACCGCAAATGTGCAGTTTTGAGTCTTTTAGAAAACAGCTGGAAAACCGGTTTCACACAGAGAACACAGAGAAAAGAAGCAAATTAATTTGAGTAATGTCTCAACATGACATACCTCATTGTGGAGCGGCTCAGCGGCGCTTCAGTGCTATTAAACTGTATAAAGCCTTTTACAGCAGATGTGAAATGCTTTGTGGAAAAAAAGACGTCTGCTTGTTTGATTTTTTTTTTTTTTTTTGTTAAAGAAAAAGCTGCAAACACAAAAGTCTTTGAGCCACCAGGAAAAAAATAAAATGACATGCACTGAATGGAACATGATTAATTTTTAATTCCAGCTTAAACGCTGACAAAACCTGCTTTAGAAATATAATATATGTATGTGCAGAGATGATTTTAGCAGTGATTACAGTTTGTTGCAGGTCTGCAGCTCAAATTTGCTGCAAATGTCTGTAAATGATGTTCTGTTTTTGGAAATGCTTATGCTTTTGTAGAAAAGAATTGATTCAAATTGGAGTGCACGACACGGTCGCTGTTGACCTCGTTTACCTCAGAGGACAACAACATGACAACAGCCTGTGATTGGATATTCAGTTCAATTATCTGTGCTTGTTTGGAAAATCCACAGATTCTGGTGAATTACATTCAAATAAATTGTGACTGCTGTCTTACTGGTTTTGTAGCCAAACATTGTTTTATTTTCTGCTGTATTTAAGATCTGTGCTTTATTTCAATACTTTCTTTATTCAGGAACATCTAATTGCCATTAATCCATTAAATGCTTTTTCTCTCCTCTTATCTCCTTTCATCACTGTTCATCTCTTTTCATCTTCTTTCAACACTGTTCATCTCCTTTTGTTTCCTTTCATCACATTCTTCTCTTGTGATCACCACTCATCTCCTTTTATCACCATTCATCTCCTTTTATGTCCTGTCATCATTGTTTATCTCCTTTTATCTCTTTTCATCACCATTTCATTTATATAGCACCAGATCACAGCAAAATTGCCTCAAGGCGCTTCACACAAGTAAGGTCTAACCTTACCAACCCCTAGAGCAAGCACACAGGTGACAGTGGTAAGGAAAAACTCCCTCTGATGATTTGCGGAAGAAACCTCAAGCAGACCAGACTCAAAGGGGTGACCCACTGCTTAGGTCATACGAATAAACATTTTTAACAATACAGAGGAAGATCAAATTTTATTGAGAGTTATTAAGTCCACGCAGACGTACAGGACAGCACCAGTTGGTCGGGGGTGTGGATTGGGTCTTCAGATCCAGCCTTCAAGCATAGTAATTTTGCAACTTCCGTAGTCGACCTTCATGTTCACTCATGATTGTAAACACACAGGCGTCAGCACCACAGGCAGAGGACGCTCACGCTGTCAGTAGACCCCCTACATGAAGACTGCAGCATGCAGCACCCGCCTCAGGTCTTCCACCTCACAGTCCGTCCGGACCCTTCAGTTTGGATCCATTCATCGTTCGTACCTTGGACAGAGAAAAAACATTTATCATGTTCATCTCTTTTGATCACCCTTCATCTCCTTTCATCACCATTCTTCTGTTTTCTTCACGATCATCTCCTGTCATCACTGTTCATCTCCTTTCATCACCATTCATCTTTTTATCTCCTCTTATTGCCATTCATCTCCTTTCATCACTGTTCATCTGCTTTTATCTCTTTTCATCACATTCATGTGTTTTGATCACCCTTCATCTCCTTTCATCACTGTTCTTCTGTTTTCGTCACGTTCATCTCTTTTTATCTCCTCTTATCACCATTTATCTCCTTTTATCACTGTTCATTTCCTTTCATGTCCTATCATTGCCATTCATTTGCTCTTGTCTTATTGCATCACCATTCATCTCTTTTGATCACCATTCTCCTTTCAACTCATTTCATTGCAGTTCATCTCCTTTCATCACCTTTCTTCTGTTTTATCATGTTCATCTTTCATCACCGTTCATCTCTTTTTGCCGTGTTCATCTCATTTCATCACTATTCATCTCTTTACATCACCGTTCATCTCCTTTCATGTCTCTTGATTAGTTTATCTTGTTTTCTCATGCTCATCTGATTTCATCAATGTTCATCTCATTTTACTTGTCTCATTTCATCACTGTTCATCTCCTTTCATCTCTGTCTCCTTTTATCTCCTTTCTTCGCTGTTTGTCACTGTTCATCTTTTTGATCATTGTTCATCTCTTTTCATCACAGTTCATTTCCTTTCATCACGTTAAACTTTTCTCATCAACATTCATCTCTTTTCATCATTCATCTCCTTTCGTTACATTTATCTTTTTTCATCAACATTCATCACTGTTCATCTCTTTTGATCACTGGTCAGCTCCTTTTATCATGTCAGTGTTTTCTCATCAACATTCATTTCTTTTCATCACCAGCTGAGGTGGTTCGGGCGCCTCCCTAGGGAGGTGTTCCAGGCATGTCTGGCTAGGAGGAGACTCCGGGGAAGACCCAGGACTAGGTGGAGAGATTATATCTCCACACTGGCCTGGGAACGCCTCAGGATCCCCTATTCTGAGGTGGTTAATGTGGCCCGGGAAAGGTAAATTTGGGGTCCCCTGCTGGAGAATGTTACCCCCGCGACCCGATCCCGGATAAGCGGTTGACGATGAGTGTGAGTGATGAAGTGTCATGAAATGATGTCACTTCTGTCTGAAATGTTGTGAAAGTGTAGGAACACGGACCCACAACAGGGGGCGCAAATGAACGGACAATGGAGGAATCAAATAACACTGTTTTTACTGTTGTGAAAAAGGCACAACAAATACAACCGATTACAATATGGAGATCGAGTCTAATTACAACGGTGTCGTGTGGGCAGGCTCGACGATAGGAGACGTCTGTCCAAGTCGAACCGGAACCAACCCGATTTCCTCTGCCACCGAACCCCGGGAATACTGGAGCCGCCAAGTCCCGAATTCCCAGGTGGCCACTGCCTCCGCTCGTCGGATCCGGTACTGCTGGCAGGAAACAGAAACAGTCAGGTGTGGATGCGGCTGCACCCAGCAACACGGAGGGTGGAGAGTCCACCTCCACCTCTCGTCAACAACAATCAAGAAATGTAGGAAGGTGAGTACTTATCCAAACGCTGTCTGGTAGTCAGCTGTCCTACAGATAATCACAAGAACACAATTAAAGTCACACGTATGTGTAGGCTGAGTTTGTTACCTCTTTGGTAAGGTGATATCTCGGCAAATGAGGTGGAGATGCCGTCCTGCTGATATACCTCCTTATTGATTGGGATCAGCTGTCTCCAGTGATGGGTGACAGCTGTCATCCTGGCTGCTCCCGTAAGGCGGCAGCGCCCTCCGGTGCCTGGAGCCCGCACTCCAGGCAGGGCGCCCTCTAGTGGTGGTGGGCCAGCAGTACCTCCTCTTCAGCGGCCCACACAACAGGACCCCCCCCCTCAACGGGCGCCTCCTGGCGCACGACCGGGTTTGTCAGGGTGGCGACGGTAGAAGTCGGCCAGGAGGGCCGGGTCCAGGATGAAGCCCTTCTTCACCCAGGAGCGTTCTTCGGGGCCGTACCCCTCCCAGTCCACCAGATACTGAAAACCCCGGCCCATCCGTCGGACGTCGAGGAGCCGGCGCACGGTCCAAGCCGGCTCTCCGTCGATGATCCGGGCAGGAGGTGGCACCGGACCCGGAGTGCAGAGGGGTGAGGTGTGATGGGGTTTAATCCTGGAGACGTGGAATACTGGATGAATCCGCAGTGAGGCCGGAAGCTGGAGCCTCACTGCGGCGGGATTGATGACCTTGAGTATCTTGTACGGGCCGATGTATCGTTCTTGCAGTTTTGGGGAGTCCACTTGAAGGGGAATGTCCTTGGTGGACAACCACACTTCCTGCCCAGGACGATACGTGGGAGCCGGGGCCCGCCGCCGGTCTGCATGGTTCTTCGCCCTCGTCCGGGCCCTTAACAAAGTAGAACGGGCGGCACGCCACACCCGACGGCACTTCCGTAGGTGGGCCTGGACCGAGGGCACACCGACCTCCCCCTCAACCACCGGAAACAACGGGGGTTGATACCCCAAGCACACCTCGAAAGGGGAGAGGCCGGTGGCTGATGACACTTGGCTGTTGTGGGCGTACTCGATCCAGGCCAGGTGGGTACTCCAGGCCGTCGGGTGCGCGGCTGTCACACAGCGTAGGGTTTGCTCCATCTCCTGGTTGGCCCGTTCTGCTTGTCCGTTGGTCTGGGGGTGATACCAGGACGAGAGACTGACCGTGGCCCCCAGTTCCCGGCAAAAGCTCCTCCAAACATGCGAGGAGAACTGGGGACCGCGATCGGAGACGATGTCTGATGGTATCCCATGCAGACGGACGACGTGGTGGACTAGGAGGTCCGCTGTCTCCTGGGCCGTTGGTAGCTTCGGGAGGGCCACGAAGTGGGCCGCCTTGGAGAATCGGTCCACTATCCTGAGGATGACGGTGTTTCCCTGGGACGGCGGGAGACCCGTGACAAAATCCAGGCCGATGTGAGACCAGGGGCGATGAGGCACGGGCAGCGGCTGTAGCAATCCCGATGTCTTGCGGTGGTCGGCCTTGCCCCTGGCGCAGGTGGTACAGGCCTGGATGTAACCCCGGACGTCGGCCTCCAGGGACGCCCACCAGAAGTGCTGCCGGACGACTGCCACAGTTCTTCGCACCCCAGGATGACAGGAGAGCTTAGAACCGTGACAGAAGTCCAGAACTGCAGCCCTGGCTTCTGGTGGGACGTAGAGTTTGTTCTTCGGTCCGGTTCCGGGGTCCGGGTCTCGTGTCAGGGCCTCCCGGACGGTCTTCTCCACGTCCCAGGTGAGGGCGGCCACGATAGCGGACTCCGGGATGATGGGATCCGGGGGATCCGACGACTCCGTTTTGACCTCATCTTCATGTACCCGGGACAAAGCATCCGATCTTTGATTTTTGGTCCCGGGACGGTAGGTGATCCGGAAGTCAAAACGGCCGAAGAACAGTGACCAGCGGGCTTGCCTGGGATTCAGCCGCTTGGCGGTCCTGATATACTCCAGGTTCTGGTGGTCAGTGAAAACCGTGAATGGCACGGACGTTCCCTCCAACAGATGTCTCCACTCCTCAAGAGCCTCTTTCACCGCAAGGAGCTCTCGATTGCCGACGTCATAGTTCCGTTTGGCTGGGGTCAACCTGCGGGAAAAATAGGCACACGGGTGAAGGACCTTATCGGTCTTCCCGCTCTGGGACAGCACGGCTCCTATCCCTGAGTCCGAGGCGTCCACTTCAACCACTAACTGGCGACTAGGATCGGGCTGCACCAGAACAGGTGCAGACGAGAAGCGCCGTTTCAACTCCTTGAACGCGGCATCGCAACGATCCGACCAGGTGAAGGGGACTTTTGGTGAGGTCAGGGCTGTCAGGGGGCTAACTACCTGACTGTAGCCCTTAATGAACCTCCTGTAGAAATTAGCAAAGCCTAGGAACTGTTGCAACTTCCTACGGCTTGTGGGTTGGGGCCAGTCTCTCACCGCCGCAACCTTGGCCGGATCAGGAGCGACGGAGTTGGAGGAGATGATGAACCCCAGGAAGGACAAAGACGTGCGGTGGAACTCACACTTCTCGCCCTTCACAAACAGCCGGTTCTCCAACAACCGCTGCAGGACCTGACGTACATGCCGGACATGAGTCTCAGGATCCGGAGAAAAGATGAGTATATCGTCTAGATATACGAAGACGAACCGGTGCAGGAAATCCCGCAAGACATCATTAACTAATGCTTGGAACGTCGCGGGGGCGTTTGTGAGGCCGAACGGCATGACCAGGTACTCAAAGTGACCTAAGGGGGTGTTAAATGCCGTCTTCCACTCGTCTCCCTTCCGGATCCGAACCAGGTGATACGCATTTCTAAGATCGAGCTTGGTGAAGATTTGGGCTCCATGCAGGGGTGTGAACACTGAATCCAACAGGGGCAACGGGTATCGGTTGCGAACCGTGATCTCGTTCAGCCCCCTATAATCAATGCATGGACGAAGTCCGCCGTCTTTTTTACCCACAAAAAAGAAACCTGCACCCATCGGGGAGGTGGAATTCCGGATCAACCCGGCAGCTAATGAGTCCCGGATGTAGGTCTCCATTGATTCGCGCTCAGGCCGTGAGAGGTTGTACAGCCTACTGGACGGGAACTCACTGCCCGGAACCAAATCAATGGCACAATCATACGGACGGTGGGGGGGAAGTGTGAGAGCCAGATCCTTGCTGAACACGTCGACAAGGTCGTGGTACTCCACCGGCACCGTCCCCAGATTGGGTGGGACTCTGACCTCCTCCTTAGCTTGGGAGCTGGGAGGAACCGAGGAACCTAGACACACCCGATGGCAGGTCTCGCTCCACTGAACCACTACCCCGGACGGCCAATCAATCCGGGGATTGTGCTTCAACATCCAGGGAAATCCTAAAACCACACGGGAGGTGGCCTGAGTCACAAAAAACTTGATCACCTCCCGGTGATTTCCTGACACCACCAGAGTTACAGGTGGTGTCTTATGCGTGATCGGAGGGAGTAGGGAGCCATCTAGTGCCCGAACCTGTACGGGCGAGGTAAGCGCCACCAGAGGGAGCCCTATCTCCCTGGTCCATCTTCTGTCCAGCAGATTCCCCTCAGAGCCCGTGTCCACCAGTGCTGGGGCCTTCAGGGTTGAGTCCTCATAAAGGATCGTAACTGGGAGTCGTATGGCAATGTGGGTGTGTCCCACGTGAATGTCTCGGCCCACCCCTAGCCCAGTTTCTAGGGGCGGGCGTTGGAGTTTAACCGCTCGGGGCAGTCTCTCATATGGTGCTCTATTGCACCACAAACAAAACAAGCTCCGTGGGCCCGTCTCCTCTGTGCATCTGGTGCCCTAAATGTTGCCCTACTCGTGTCCATAGCTTCGTCAGTAGGGGGAGCTGTGGCCCCACGGAGCGCAGGGGCCGTGGAGCGTGGGGAAGGCGGAGCGCGGTCGGAACCGGAAGGGAGAGGGACGGCGCGTGCCCGGCCACGCCCTTCGTCTCGTTCCCGCCGACGTTCTTCTAACCGGTTGTCTAACCGTATGACAAGATCGATGAGCCCATCTAAATCCCGCGGTTCGTCCTTAGCCACCAGGTGCTCCTTAAGAACCAAAGACAGTCCGTTTACAAAGGCGGCGCGGAGGGCAGTGCTATTCCAGCCGGACCTCGCAGCCGCAATGCGGAAGTCGACTGCATAGGCAGCTGCGCTCCGACGCCCCTGTCTCATTGACAGTAGCACGGTTGAAGCGGTTTCGCCTCTATTAGGGTGATCGAACACGGTTCTGAGCTCCCTTACAAACCCATCATATGTCAGAAGGAGCCGTGAATTCTGCTCCCAGAGCGCTGTAGCCCAAGCGCGTGCCTTACCGCGAAGCAGGTTTATTACATAAGCTACTTTACTAGCATCAGTCGCGTACATGACGGGACGCTGTGCGAAGACGAGCGAGCACTGCATAAGAAAATCCGTGCACGTCTCCACACAGCCTCCGTACGGCTCTGGGGGGCTTATGTATGCTTCCGGGGAAGGTGGGAGGGGTCGTTGAACAACCAGTGGAACGTCTATGTTACGTACAGGGTCTACGGGAGGGAGAGCCGCAGCGGCGCCCGGAGGGCGCGCTTCCACCTGCGCGGCGAGAGCCTCCACCCTGCGGTTCAGGAGGACGTTCTGCTCGGTCATTAAATCTAACCGAGTCGTGAAAGCGGTGAGGATCCGCTGCAACTCACCGATTACCCCTCCTGCGGACGCCTGCGCGTCCTGTTCTTCCATTGGCCGTTCACCAGCCGGTTGACGCCCCTCGGGATCCATGACGTTGGCCGAGATATCCTGTTGTGAAAGTGTAGGAACACGGACCCACAACAGGGGGCGCAAATGAACGGACAATGGAGGAATCAAATAACACTGTTTTTACTGTTGTGAAAAAGGCACAACAAATACAACCGATTACAATATGGAGATCGAGTCTAATTACAACGGTGTCGTGTGGGCAGGCTCGACGATAGGAGACGTCTGTCCAAGTCGAACCGGAACCAACCCGATTTCCTCTGCCACCGAACCCCGGGAATACTGGAGCCGCCAAGTCCCGAATTCCCAGGTGGCCACTGCCTCCGCTCGTCGGATCCGGTACTGCTGGCAGGAAACAGAAACAGTCAGGTGTGGATGCGGCTGCACCCAGCAACACGGAGGGTGGAGAGTCCACCTCCACCTCTCGTCAACAACAATCAGGAAATGTAGGAAGGTGAGTACTTATCCAAACGCTGTCTGGTAGTCAGCTGTCCTACAGATAATCACAAGAACACAATTAAAGTCACACGTATGTGTAGGCTGAGTTTGTTACCTCTTTGGTAAGGTGATATCTCGGCAAATGAGGTGGAGATGCCGTCCTGCTGATATACCTCCTTATTGATTGGGATCAGCTGTCTCCAGTGATGGGTGACAGCTGTCATCCTGGCTGCTCCCGTAAGGCGGCAGCGCCCTCCGGTGCCTGGAGCCCGCACTCCAGGCAGGGCGCCCTCTAGTGGTGGTGGGCCAGCTGTACCTCCTCTTCAGCGGCCCACACAACATGAAAACCATATTCTTTCTGTGCACATCACCCCTCTGACGCTTTTCATCAGTATCACTTTCCTTATTTTCATTTGTCCCTTTTTACTGTGCATCCAGAAAGTATTCACAGCGCTTCACTTTATGCACTCCTTTCGTCTGTTAATTTGTGGATTAAATTTCCTCATTTCCCAAATATTTTACTTTTCTTCATTAATTTATCAGTTTCTTTTTGTTCCATTTCCATTTTTAGTTGTTTCTTCCTCACATTATTTTTTCTTTTTTATTTGCCTCTGCTTGCATTTTTTTCCTTTCTCTTTCCTCATTTTCTTTGGTTTTCCTGCTGTCTTTGGAATGTTGGAGGATTCCGGAACATCTGGAGAAATTTCACATAGTATGTGTGGAAAAACTACAAACCACACACAGAAAAATCTGAACTACAATCCACTTATTTTTCATCCTCTTCCAGTTTCTTTCTTTCTTTTCTTTGGAAACAAATGAAACTCAGCCCTAAATTTATAAAAACCTATCCCAAATCCCATCCCACCAGTTTGTGTTTTTACAGGCTTTCCCGGTGTTGTGAGTCTTCATCCTGTTCGACACTGTGTGACTTTCACGTTGATATGATGTAAAAACTGGAACACAGCAAAACCACCTGTGGATCCTACTGTACATGTGGCTCCAATCATAAACACCCTGCAGAGACTTTGATCTGGTCTCAGATCTCAGGGGTTTGGATCTACTATATGTTTTTGAACTGTTCAGCAGAAGGCCAAGAATGATTTTTGATGTGTATCAAAAGCAGAATGTAAGATGAACATCGGTGCTGTTTCAGAGAAAAAGTGGAGCTCTGTACATTTTTTTTTTTTTTTTTTTGAAGTCTTTTGGAAATATTTACTCTGTTAATATTGTAGTTACCACAACATTAATAGTCAAAATCAAAGTCATAGAGATCTTAAATAGAAGCGGCACACAGACGGTCCCCACGCTGTGAGGTCCATAGATGCACCGGCGTCTCCAGATCAACGTTTCATCATATTTCTTTTGATAAATCAACAACAGAATGTCAGAGACATCGTCAAGCACCTCAACCTGCATCTTCTTAACTGTAGTTTCCATTTTCCCTCAAGAAAAACTGTCACAGCCAATCCTAGAACCATGAACACATGGTCCTGTGATGCCAATGTCTGTCTGTGCTCACAAGTGGCTGCAACACGTGTCACTCTGGGATTCTCAGTGAAACGCACCAGTGAACGCTCAGAAAATCAAAAAGAACCGACCCACCGATCAGAAAACACTTTCATCTTGATTTACGCTGCCACACAAAGAATGTTGTTGTGGAAAAGCAAAGGTGGAGGAATTTTTTTTTTTCATTTGGATCGTTGTGCAGTAGTTATGGATTTTATCAACACAGCAGTTAGAAATTTTAGTGACATGGATTTCAGAATCTCAGTGACAGGGATTTTATTAATACGATAAAGATTTATTTGAAAATACAAGGCAACCAATGTACCAGCTAACTACCTTGCAGTTCCCAGTGGGCAGCGCTGCTGCACTGCATGGCACATTTAATTTTACACGTTTATTAAACATTGATCTAAATCTAACAGGTCAGGGGTGGGGGCCAAGTGGTTAGTGCGCTTGTTTCCAGTACAGAAGGTTCCCGCTTCAAGGCCACTTCTGCCTGTTCACCATGTAATGCGGAGTTGTGTCAGGAAGGGCGTCTGCCGTAAAACATACGCCAAATCAGCATGCAGATCTGCTGTAGCAACTCTTGAGTGGAACAAGGGAGAAGCTAAAGCGACTTACTATTATACATTGATCTAAAATCAATCTTTTTCAAACATTGATGGGTATTACTGTATATACAAGTATCTTAAAAGGGGAATTACTGAAGCTTTTGGTAAAATGACCTGGACTTTCCAGTGAGTCCATCAAACCCAGAGAACAGTCAGCCATATCTGGATTGCTATGAAAACCTGATGTCGAACAAACATCCAAGATAAGGTTGGTAAACATATGCTGTGGAGGGGTCATGTTAATCCACTGACTTTGGGTGTGGTGTCCTGCTTGTTTATGTTTCCTCTTCCCATCTACAAGAGGCTTAATTTGCACTTCCTGGTAGATGAGATGAAGATTATTGTTCCAGAGAGATGAATGTGGAACCCTGAAGGAGTTCAAAACAGGAAACTGTTTGAGCTGCACAGTTACAAACACATGCTTGGCAGAATTAATTTTTCCCTCAGATTTTAACATTAATTCAAGAATTGTAAATTTGGCCAAAGAAATACCTTCATGTCCTGCTTCTTCCTCTTTCCTCCTTCAGCATATCTGGCTGAGATTGACTTATATGTCCTACTTCCACACTGCCAGAGTTTATGTAATGGTTTGTCCCCGTTTTGGGGCTTTCATTCTATTATTTAGCTTTTCAGTCACTCATCTCCTTTTTGCATGCATTACTCATTCAACCTCACTAAAACCTGTTTCTTGTCACTTTACTTTTTACAATTTGGTTGTAGTTCAGTCACTCGCTCACTTGTGTTCTTTATTTTATTTTCTACCCAAGATGGTCTTCCATTAAAATATACAGAATTAATCAAGAAAACAATATGTCCATTTATACATTTATGAGGTGTTAATCTTTATAATATCTATTAATTAACCGTCAACCCCTTGCAGTGGCTTTTTATTAAGTATTTTGTCTGTATCATTTATTTGCTCTTTACTCCATGTAGTGTCCTATAATTTGCAGTTTAACTCATAAAAGACCCGTTTATTATATATATATATATATATATATATTTAGCCATTATAATGTACATTAGTGATCAGTACCGATCAGACATTGTCAATTTGTGAGGTATTTTGTCAATATAATATCTTAATTATCTCTTTAATCCATAAATCCAAGTGCTTGCTCACAGGGGGTCGTTTTGACCGTTGGGGTTTTACATAATTATTGTATGGCCTTGCCTTACAATATAAAGCGCCTTGGGGCAACTGTTTGTTGTGATTTGGCGCTATATAAAAAAATTGATTGATTGATTGATAATGTCCAATAATAATCTGTAGTATAATAGCCAAGTTGCCTCTGTGTGTATGTGTGTGTACTATGCAAGTGAATCTCATCACTGACAATGATTAGATACGCATCTCAATACATTACCAGCGATACGATACATATAGCAATACATATAGCAATACATACGGATACAATGCAATACGATTCACCCCTGTTCCTGATTCAATGCGATTTGATATGTATTTGATGGCGATTCAATTCCTCACACAAAGCAGGGAGAGCTGACATTTGCCTTTGGCATGCTTATGTATTTTTGATCAATGATGAACCCATGTGAAAATGGAAAGTTGATAAGATGAATGTTTTTAAGAAATTAGTAATTTTAGCTAACCAATAAACAATGGATGCTGTGCTGCAGTGCACCATGGGAGTTAGGAGATTTGAGGATTTAAATGTTGCTATAGGAGACCACAGTCTCATTTGAACCCTCCGTGGTATCGCAGGATTTAACCACTTACGGGGATCTATACACAGCATAACTTCACACGGATAAATGGTGCACTGTTTTGTTTTCCACCGCAATCACCAAAGCCATCGCGAGAAGTTTTTTTTTTTCAGTTTCTAGTGGAGAAGAAAAGACAGAGCGAGTGGGAGACGTTGTGTCGGTAAGTGTTAGCCTACACAGCTAACCAGATTAGCTATGTTCTCTCGCCTGAAAAACTGCTTCCACACATTTGAGCTCTGGATCATAAACAAACCACAACACATGTCCAATTTCCCACCACATCGTCACCTTTTCTTTTCATTTTCACTTTGTTTGCATGTATTTTGCCCAAAAACCTGTTGAAAATGCCAAGGTTGGTCCCCCGGAAGCAGAGAAATTACATCATATGCGCCATATTTTACACTTGCACGCCCGCCCGCATACGAGACTGTGGTCTCGTATTGTGGTTCATGTGAGTTTAACAGCGTTGTTAGTGTTATTGATTTATTGTGTTTTTGTAGCTCAGTTGGATTAGTCAGTTTAGATAAGTCTCATGTTGCTATTACCACGAGTGAGGTAAGTTTCATGTTGGTACCATGAGGGAAATGTTTAGTGGTTTTAATGTCTTCAGCCGCTGTCTTTGTCAAATTAAATCCACCTGCTTACAGCAGCTGTGCGTGTGTGTGTGCTTCCTAACTAATTTCTGGACTCACGTCATTCCAGCAGGGGGTGATAAGGCATCTTTATTTTAAAAGGGTGAGTGTGGTGAGTGATTTTAAGTTCAATATAAGTACATAATATAATTGTAAATACATGGATGACACAAGAAAGTGAAAACACTTATTTCCATTGTGGTCCATTCAAAAATCAAATGACAAAATAGAAGTAGAAATAAAATAATAACAGTGTATACGATAACAAGAACCTAAACAATTTATAAATACATTAACACAGTCCATTAACATAAAAAAATACATAATTAACAGGAAATAAAAGGGTTGAGTTCTTCTTGTAAACATTGTTGAGGTCTAAGGTTCTAAAAACATTCTGGACTCACACACCATTCCAACTCATACAAGCTTTGCTTAATTTATTACCACCCTTACCAGAAAAATGTCAGCTGCCTACTTTATAAACCCTACCCAATGTAGAGCCCGTGGATCCCCACAGGCAGCATGCTAGTTAACCATTTGACTCACAAAATGTCCATTCATTGTGTATTTACACCATAGAATTTCCGTTAATTATCCTCATACATTTTCCATTTCTGGGGTATTTAAGTCTGTTTAATGTCTATTAATTAGCTATTTAGCTCTTGAAATGGCTACTTAGGTATTTGACCAGTGCACTGTCTATTAATTAGCTCCTTAGTCAATAAAATGTCCAATAATTAGCTTTTTAGCATCCATTTATTATGTATTTTGTTTTAATAATATCCATAAATGTTCAAATTAGCCAATAAAATATCATTTTTATATAAGGAATAGTTAGTCAATATAATGTTGATTAATTACCTCTGTAATTCACATATTGGGAAGTAATTTGCCAGTTAACTCGTAAAATCTATATTTATTGTTTATTTCGTGATCTTGCTGTTCAGCATAATGTCTGGGGTTCAAACCCGACCTGTGCCACATTCTCCTTGCATATCTGGATTTGCATGAGGAAGAACATCCTGTGTAACACGTGCACCACATCAACATGTGGATCCACACTGGACCTGCTGTGATCACCCAGAGCAAGTGGGACAACAAGAACTGAATTTTATGAGCTTTTTATGAGTTGATGCTATCAAATCAGCTCTTGAAATGTCTATTATTTAGGTATGTAATCTATATAATTATACAACCCCTGGCAAAAATTATGGAATCACCGGCCTCGGAGGACGTTCATTCAGTTGTTTAATTTTGTAGAAAAAAAGCAGATCACAGACATGACACAAAACTAAAGTCATTTCAAATGGCAACTTTCTGGCTTTAAGAAACACTATAAGAAATCAAGAAAAAAAATTGTGGTAGTCAGTAACGGTTACTTTTTTAGACCAAGCAGAGGGAAAAAAATATGGAATCACTCAATTTTGAGGAATAAATTATGGAATCACCCTGTAAATTTTCATCCCCAAAACTAACGTCTGCATCAAATCAGATCTGCTTGTTAGTCTGCATCTAAAAAGGAGTGATCACACCTTGGAGAGCTGTTGCACCAAGTGGACTGACATGAATCATGGCTCCAACACGAGAGATGTCAATTGAAACAAAGGAGAGGATTATCAAACTCTTAAAAGAGGGTAAATCATCACGCAATGTTGCAAAAGATGTTGGTTGTTCACAGTCAGGTGTGTCTAAACTCTGGACCAAATACAAACAACATGAGAAGGTTGTTAAAGACAAACATACTGGTAGACCAAGGAAGACATCAAAGCGTCAAGACAGAAAACTTAAAGCAATATGTCTCAAAAATCGAAAATGCACAACAAAACAAATGAGGAACGAATGGGAGGAAACTGGAGTCAACATCTGTGACCGAACTGTAAGAAACCGCCTAAAGGAAATGGGATTTACATCCAGAAAAGCTAAACGAAAGCCATCATTAACACCTAAACAGAAAAAAACAAGGTTACGGAAGGCTAAGGAAGGCTAAGGAAAAGCAATCGTGGACTGTGGATGACTGGATGAAAGTCATATTCAGTGATGAATCTCGAATCTGCATTGGGCAAGGTGATGATGCTGGAACTTTTGTTTGGTGCCGTTCCAATGAAATTTATAAAGATGACTGCCTGAAGAGAACATGTAAATTTCCACAGTCATTGATGATATGGGGCTGCATGTCAGGTAAAGGCACTGGGGAGATGGCTGTCATTACATCATCAATAAATGCACAAGTTTACGTTGATATTTTGGACACTTTTCTTATCCCATCAATTGAAAGGATGTTTGGGGATGATGAAATCATTTTTCAAGATGATAATGCATCTTGCCATATAGCAAAAACTGTGAAAACATTCCTTGCAAAAAGACACATAGGGTCAATGTCATGGCCTGCAAATAGTCCGGATCTTAATCCAATTGAAAATTTTTGGTGGAAGTTGAAGAAAATGGTCCATGACAAGGCTCCAACCTGCAAAGCTGATCTGGCAACAGCAATCAGAGAAAGTTGGAGCCAGATTGATGAAGAGTACTGTTTGTCACTCATTAAGTCCATGCCTCAGAGACTGCAAGCTGTTATAAAAGCCAGAGGTGGTGCAACAAAATACTAGTGATGTGTTGGAGCATTCTTTTGTTTGTCATGATTCCATAATTTATTCCTCAGAATTGAGTGAGTCCATATTTTTTTCCCTCTGCTTGGTCTAAAAAAGTAACCGTTACTGACTGCCACAATCGTTTTTTCCTGATTTCTTATAGTGTTTCTTAAAGCCAGAAAGTTGCCATTTGAAATGACTTTAGTTTTGTGTCATGTCTGTGATCTGCTTTTTTTCTACAAAATTAAACAACTGAATGAACATCCTCCGAGGCCGGTGATTCCATAATTTTTGCCAGGGGTTGTATAAATTAGTGCTTTATTCCATTCAACGGATAATTAGCAGGTTACCTCATTGAATTTACAGTTATTTACTTATCTGTATAGTGTCCATAAATTATCAAATTGGCTTATATATTGGTTCATTTCTCGTATGTTTAGTCCTTATAAGGTCTGTAATGATCAATTTGTGTTGTGTATTGTGCATTTATGGGGTAGTCAGTCCATTTAATAACCATTAATTAGGTCTTTAAAGGATATAACAGATTTTACGAAGCCATTTTGCCCATTAAGAATTTGTCATAGCTCATAAAATACCCATTTAGTGGGCAGTGGGCATTATATAAGCACGTGTATAAGGGCATTGTGTGTTTGTTGTTTAACTGAAATTTTTGGACATGTTTCCAGTTGTATGTATGGGATGTTTATTCCGTGTAATATGTAAATGTGTTGACTCTGCTGTACAGTTATAAATAGGGATGGGTATTGATAAGATTTTATCGATATCGATGCCATTATCGATTCTGCTTATCGATCCGATTCCTTATCGATTCCCTTATCGATACCTCGTGAATTTTGTACTAAAAGTAGGCTTTACAGGTTTTCTATGTATTTCCTTGAGTCTTAAAGTAAATAAATATGAAATTAGTCACTGTATCCTTGACCTCTGGACATAAATAAAAATAAACAAAACGGTGTTTCGCTTTGAAGTTATTAATTCAGACTGGATTCTATCGTTCTGTCTTGACTTGTCAGAGAGCCGCGCAACGTTTGGAGCTGTGTGAACAGAACGGAGGATGATTCTCGTTTCTTTCTCGCAACGAGACAGGAGTCCCAGTTAGTAACTTTAATCCGCACAAAAGTGAATCACAACTCATATTCAGGGATGAAAGTGGTGAAAAACAAAAAAAAGCTGAAACCCAAAATTACCCCCCAACACCACCTGCATGAAAATGTTTGAATTCTAGAAACCCTGAAATGCAATCTGGGACTATTCAGACAATAAACTGGAGTATCCATTTAGGTGAGAAAAAAAATACAACTTTCCTTATTCAAATTCATTCCAGTAGTATTCTGCTCTTACTAGGATGCAGCAGTTTTCTAGTTTGGCAGATAGTTCTGGAGGAAATCAATGAAGAAATTAACACATTGAAAATATGGTTTGACCGAAATAAACTGTCATTAAACTTAAATAAGACAGGGATGAAATGGAGGTGTAAGAGTCACTAGGTGTTCACAGGAAACATTTATTTATTTATGTATGTTCATTGTTAGTTGCTTTTATATTTTCTGTTGTGTTTCTATTCAGGTTCTTTTTGTCTCTTTCTCTAAAATTGTATATAATAATCATTAGATTATTAATAAATAAGCAAAAATAAATTTAAGGAATATTACAATTTGAAAACAAATGCACCCGAACGTGACGACGGCTGCAACTGCTAAATGCTAACTTTTAACATTGAAAATGCCATAGACATGCTAACGCGTTAGCATCGCTCCCGTTTTTAAGTTATAAAATACATCTATCAACTGTTTCAGAAGACCATAACAGGTCGGTTTAACATAGAAAAGGTAAATAATACTCACAGACGTATGCTCTTTAGGGTTTTAGCGGGGGAAAATTAAGCGAAAGAAAGAAATAAACGAAGCAATTGATCGAAGCATTGCTTCAATCTGCGAACCACTGCTTCGATTGGTTCAAGGTTCAAAGCAAACCCACGCTGCAGAAAAGTTGATAAAGAACCCACTGCAGGGTCTGTAATCAATGTAGAGAAATGATCATTTTCCTGACAAACACCCGCCAAAAATAACGGCCACTCTGAAGGACCGATAACAGAATCGTTAAGCACAAAGCTTATTGATGTCGGTGGATCGAATCATTTCTTAACAATACCCGAAAGGAACTGGTTCTCGATACCCATCCCTAGTTATAATATATCATATGTATCATATCAATCTGGTCTCACGGCAAGTCGTGCTTCAGCAGCACGAAATATACATTAATCTGTTGGTTCGTGATATTGTGATGAAAGGTGCCTCATTTTCTTCACGGCAGCACAAATTCATTGCCATTCATTCTGTGATGCTGCACGAAATTAAAAGTGAAGGGGGGGGGGGTCGGGGTGGTTTTGGTTAAGTTTAGGGTTGGGGGTGGGAGTAGGGTTAGTAAGTAAAGTAAGTCCCTTCGGCTGCTCCCTTGTTTGCACTCGGGGTCGCCACAGCAAATCCAAGGTGGATCTGCATGTTGAATTGGCACAGGTTTGACGCCGGATGCCCTTCCTGACGCAACTCCACATTACATGGAGAAATGTGGCAGGGGTGGGATTTGAACCCGGAACCTTCTGAACTGAAACCAAGCACATTAACCACTTGGCCACCACCCCTGTTAGTAATAGTGAATTAAAAAAAAGCTCCGTCACGAAAATTTGACTCATTTCGTCACAGGGGCACAAAAAAAAAAAACGTGAGACTGGGCTGATCATATACGTCAGTACCTCGAGCGTCAGCGATTGTTAAAATCCGCCTGTTTCCAGTGACGGCTGACAAAATACAACGCCTGCATTCATCCACTTCTTCAAAATCCAGAGAGCGAGAGACAGACTGTTAATCAGCTTCTTAAAAAGCTGTCTTTGTCACAACTTCCTCTCTCTCTCTCCCGCTTCTCCTTTTTCACGTTTATGCTTCTCTGTCTTCTAAATGGGTGTGCACGTCAGTGTGCACGCTTGTGTCTTTAGAAATTGCGATTTACTGGTGGAAAATGTTTTGTCTTTCCCTAATTAGTGTCTCTTTTCAAGAGGTCTTCCTGCCGTTGGCCTCAGCCTGATGAATATTCCAACCACTAAAAAAAAAAAACTCCAGCTCGCATAAACAAAGTTGAAGCTAATTAGTCTTCAGGAACGCGCGTGTGTGTATGTGCTCTGAATTTCCATCCTGTCTGCTGCAGCTCACATCCGTGTATGTGCTTGTCACATAGAAAAAGAGAAACCACACCGCTGTCCACCGCCGCGCTTTCCAACCTTAGTTGTTAATTAATGTGGTCCTACATGACAGGGTCCAAACGTGGGTCTGAGAGCGGGAGTGTGGCCTCGCCGCAGCTCCGGGGTGCAGTTTGTGCCCAGAGGGCCCCGGGTTCTTGTGGCCTGTTGTTGGCCCCGCCCTGCCGCTTTCTTGCCCAGTTTGTGTGACGCAAAGACAACAAAAGAGCAGGATGGAAACTCACACCCATCCAAACAAAACACGGATTGTTTAATGTCCATCTTGACCTCTGAGGAGTTTTCCCACTGCTCCTCACATGTGAACCTCCCACTCTAGAATGTCCAGAAGAACGGCCCCTTGCTGTCTCCCACAGAATCAAGTTTTATACTTTCCCTTTTCAAAACACTTTTATATGTTATCAGAATCAGAATCAAATTTGTTGCCAATTAAGTTCTCACATACAAGGAATTTGATCTGGTGTTATTGGTGCATAAACAACAATAATAAGAAGAAAGGGGAAAAAATACTTCTGTAACAAGTTAAAGAGTCAAGTAGTCTATAATAGTTTATAGTAGTCAGTATTCTACAATGCTTCAAGTTTATTAATTAATTTTTGGCAGTTTTTCCGTTTTTATAAATATACACATCCAACCTGGTTTTCCAGTGACGGTTGTTAGAGAATTACCCAGATACACTCTGAACCAGCCCCAAATACACCCTGGGCTATAAAATACCCCAGGTTGGTTTATACCCCAAGATGAGTTTCTGAATAGGCCACGCTGTACCGCTCTAGGTCAGGTTAGACTCCTGCTCCCACATGTCTGCATTTAAATGTTGGGGTCTGGGGAGGGGGGAGGGGGGGCTCCCACTATCATAATAAAAAATAAAATGTCATTGCACTGTAGATTAACATCAATAACATCGGACAGTTTACTCCTTGTTGTGTCTGTGACCTGTTACGGTGCCAGTCAGCCTCTGCACACCGTCATCAGTAACCAGAGGAGCCTCTTCAGCCACAGACTGCTCCTTCCCAAGTGCAGGACCAAGAGACTGAAAAAACTCCTTTGTCCCTCAAACCATCAGACTGTACAACTCCTCACTCAGGGGGAGTCAAAAGGTCAACAGAAATGCATGCAGATTATACACTTTACCTTTTTAATGACTGTGTTTAAAATGTTTTGTGTTTTAGTATTTTCCTCTTGCAAAAACTGACTACAAGACAAAGTGGAAATTCAAATCATTCCATATCATTTTTTTAAAGGATTTTTTTTTTTTCCCCTCACACTCAGGGTGGAGCTATTGCTATCCTCACAGCCTGTGAGAGACCCAACGATTTTGCTGGAGTGGCTCTGATTGGCCCAATGGTCCAGATGAACCCAGAGTCAGCCACACCCTTTAAGGTACCACATCACGCTGCTCACTGCACTCTTTAAAATCACTTGTTTTACAGATAACCTTTGGAGTAAATTTAATTTTTTTAATTAATTTAATTTGCATTCTGGACAGCGTGGTGTCTAAGTGGCCAGTGCAGTTGCTTCTAAAAGAGACGGTTCACAAAGACTCCCAAAAACCAGCTATAAAGTCCATTGCAGTCCAATTTAAAGAACACGAAAGACATAGCGGGGCCACAGCGTGCACAGGGAGGCACATCGTAGAACCATAGTACTGAAAAATAAAAACTAATTGAAAAACTTGTGGGAGTGCATGAACGGGGCATTTGTTTTTCACAGAGAGTCTGGACTTTAAATGTGGTTTAAAACCAAAACTATATCCCCCTGATAATATGTCATTAATATGTGTCACAACTCACGATTTGATACAAAACACATTACAGACACACATCACACACACTTCAAACTTAACAGAAAAAGAAAGTTCACTCTGATTGTGCACAGACAGAGTCCAAGAACAAACAGTTTTCAACTTACCTTAAAAAGTGTTGCAGGCAACTGGTTTGTGCCACTCTGATGAGTTGAATTCATGATATGCCCACAACATGCCCCTGAGTAATGTGGAGGTGTAATCCCTCCGCTTTACATACAGTACTAAGATTAGCACGGCAAAAATAACAGTATGATGGCCGACACGCTCCAAAAGTATTTTCATCACAGGTTATGATGTTTTCCAAAACCAACAAAAATTAAATGTTTGTTTTAAATGAATTACTTCCTGGAGTGAAGTGATGAAATACTTTGATGATAACGTAGTGGTGCCTGAACGTGGTTGATTTGTGCTTCTGTCAGAAACATGGTCCAAAATGTTAGTCTGTGAATACAGTAGCAGATGTTGGTGCAACATCAGGCTAAGATGTTAAGCAACGCGTAGGGAATGAGGGCAACACTTGTTGAGAACTTTGTCTTTAAGAAGAAGATCTGGTGACTTCCTGCATCCACTTGTTTGTGTAACAGATTGAGTACAGAGAACCACAATGGAGGGCAGGTAGAAGCAGGTTAATTCTCCACAGGACTTAATGCACACAGGCAGATGTCAGGCAACACAGGTGATCAGTCCACCAGGCAACAGCCTTTCTGAGGGCGTAGCATGCAGACTATCCAAAATACAAGCAATAGCTGAGTACACAGAGATGTATCATTCTAGTTGAATGAATAAAAGACAAAAATTCAAGAACCCCGTAATGTCAGCAAACATCTGTAACAGCAAGTTGAAAACACCGTAACCAGAATGCAAGAAAACAGGAACAAACCTAAACAATCTGGCTATGGGGGAAAGCTCTAACCGTGGTTACGAAGGCAGGCAAATAATGAAACGGATGTGTGGAGACACCTGAACCTTTAAGGACAGAAACAGGAAGTGAAGCTAAATAGAAAGAACATGAAAGAAATATCAAAGTAAAAGCACTTCAGATAAATTAACACGAGTGAATAAACCGCCAAACACAGACAATAACAATAATACGCAAAGATTAATGTCAGAAAGAGAATAGCATGGCGATCAGAACTAAACCCCAAAATATGCATAACCAGGACTTCTGCTGGTTTTTCTCAGTTTTCTCAGTAATTTTTACAGATGACGTCCTCTGCTCACCATCCTGAGGAGGTTGTTTTTTTCTATTTGTTCAAGCTTAGTTGTTTTGTTTGTCTGTACTGGATTATGGTGATGTTGTGTATATGTGTGCTTCGACCAGTTGTCTACAGTCCTCAACTCCGTTGTACCATTGTGCTCTGAGATTCATCACTGGTTGTAGCCGTCTCACCCACCGCTGTGAGTTGTATGCTCATGCTGGCATGCCTTCTTTGACTGTAAGGCGATATACACACTGGATGACTCTGGTTTACAAGGCTTTTATTGGGTTGGTTCTGACTTATCTAATTTTCTTTGGATATCTTGTGTTTTTGTGAACCTCGTGTTCGGACTGAAACTGGAAAGAAAGCTTTTCTTTTTTCTGCTCCCTCTGCTTAAAATGTCTTCCAAACTGAACTGCAGCTGTTGGGGTTAATTTCTCTGAACCCTTTCCGCTCTATTTTAAGAGACCTCGAATGGAACGGTTTTGAACAAACAGTGCCTGTCATTTTAAATCTTAAACTGTTTTTTTTTCTCTGCCAAAACAGTAAAATCACCAGCATAAAATTAACACTGACAGTGTTAAATAAACACTGTCAGTGTACATATGGTCTTATTCTGGTCAGAGTGGGACCATATGTACACTGTCAGTGTTAATTTCACACTGGTGATTTTACTGTGAAGGGACCTCATAAAATCATCGGTATTTATTTATTTATTTGTTTGTTTTTTAGCAGGATTATGTCAAAACTACTTCACGGATTCTCACCAAAAAAGTACCACAGATAGATATTAGGCCAAGGAAGTTTCCACTGAATGTGGGAGGTTATCTGGATCAAGATTTCCCTTGATATACTATAAATTTTGAAGGATTACTTCAAAACTACTGCACGGATTTTGATGAAATTTGCACCACAGATAGATATTAGGGCATGGAAGACGCCACAGAATTTTGGAGGTAATCTGGATCCAGATTCTGGATCAAGATTTCACTTTATATAGGCTTTGAACTACTTCATAGATTCTTAACAAATTTGCACCACAGAAAGATATTAGGGCATGAAAGACTCCATTAAATTTTGGTGCTAATCTGCATACGAATTCTGGCTCAGGATTTGTTGAGATTGATTTGGATCAATATGCAGGTTCTGCAGCAGAAAGATACGACATCACAATGTAAAACCAAAATCAGGAACACACTATTGTGTTTCAGCTTGTAAAATGTAATAGCAGATTTCAACATCTTGATCAGTCGGACCGTTCTGGATCAGTACACAATTATTGCATTGTGTTCTGGAATCTGGAGCCAGGTAAAGTCACGATGTGAATCACATATCTGTTATTTTAAGTCCTCATCAACCCTTGGCAGATGTCAGAAATCTCAGATTGCTCTTGTTACCTCCGCCAAGGAGGTTATGTTTTCGGTCGCGTTTGTTTGTTTGTCTGTCTGTTTGTCAGCAGGATAACTCAAAAGGTTTTGAACAGATTTTGATGAAAGTTTGTGGAGTTGTTGGAAATGACAAGAGGAACAAGTGATTAAATTTTAGTGGTGATCTGGATCACAATCCGGATCCAGGAATTTTTTAAAGGATTCTTCACCATTGCGGGATAGGGGGAATTTTGACATTCTAGTTTCTAACTCCAGAAAAACAAGGCAGAAAGGCTTGAAAAAAATTAAGGTGTAACATAGTCAAATGTTCTATCAAACAATAAAGTTTGGTGATGATCGGATCCGGATTCCAGATCTGGTGATCCAGAATATGCAAAAATATAGGGAAAATAGAAAATGTGTCAGTGTGAGGTGACAAATGAAGCTAGAGATGCGCAACTAACACCTCACTGCGGTATTGTATCACTTCCTGTTCCGGAGCACAGCGGTGTTTTTCTGTATCTGTTAGCTGTTTAATCTGCGCAGTTAGATTGATCTAGTTAACTAGATAACGATTTGTTTCCCAGTGTTATCTTCACGTGCCTTAACTAAAGCACTCCTTCTGCTGAATCACCTCTAAATTATTTACACATTATTCACTTTGCGTGTTTTTAGGAATCCGCTAGCATAGCGCAGCTACTAGCTCTTAGCTGATTTAGCATGGCGGCGTCTCCTGTCTTTCCCGCACTTTTTTGCTCTGGGTGTGAAATGTTTAGTTATTCCTCGGCCTCCTTTAGCAGTAACGGTACTTGTAATAAGTGTAGCTTATTCATAGCTTTGGAGGCCAGGCTGGGCGAATTGGAGACTCGGCTCCGCACCGTGGAAAATTCTACAGCTAGCCAGGCCCCTGTAGTCGGTGCGGACCAAGGTAGCTTAGCCGCCGTTAGTTCCCCTCTGGCAGATCCCGAGCAGCCGGGAAAGCAGGCCGACTGGGTGACTGTGAGGAGGAAGCGTAGTTCTAAACAGAAGCCCCGTGTACACCGTCAACCCGTTCACATCTCTAACCGTTTTTCCCCACTCGACGACACACCCGCCGAGGATCAAACTCTGGTTATTGGCGACTCTGTTTTGAGAAATGTGAAGTTAGCGACACCAGCAACCATAGTCAATTGTCTTCCGGGGGCCAGAGCAGGCGACATTGAAGGAAATTTGAAACTGCTGGCTAAGGCTAAGCGTAAATTTGGTAAGATTGTAATTCACGTCGGCAGTAATGACACCCGGTTACGCCAATCGGAGGTCACTAAAATTAACATTGAATCGGTGTGTAACTTTGCAAAAACAATGTCGGACTCTGTAGTTTTCTCTGGGCCCCTCCCCAATCGGACCGGGAGTGACATGTTTAGCCGAATGTTCTCCTTGAATTGCTGGCTGTCTGAGTGGTGTCCAAAAAATGAGGTGGGCTTCATAGATAATTGGCAAAGCTTCTGGGGAAAACCTAGTCTTGTTAGGAGAGACGGCATCCATCCCACTTTGAATGGAGCAGCTCTCATTTCTAGAAATCTGGCCAATTTTCTTAAATCCTCCAAACCGTGACTATCCAGGGTTGGGACCAGGAAGCAGAGTTGTAGTCTTACACACCTCTCTGCAGCTTCTCTCCCCCTGCCATCCCCTCATTACCCCATCCCCGTAGAGACGGTGTCTGCTCCCAGTTCACCAATAACCAGCAAAAATCTATTTAAGCATAAAAATGCCAAAAGAAAAAATAATATAGCACCTTCAACTGCACCACAGACTAAAACAGTTAAATGTGGTCTATTAAACATTAGGTCTCTCTCTCCTAAGTCCCTGTTGGTAAATGATATAATAATTGATCAACATATTGATTTATTCTGCCTTACAGAAACCTGGTTACAGCAGGATGAATATGTTAGTTTAAATGAGTCAACACCCCCGAGTCACACTAACTGTCAGAATGCTCGTAGCACGGGCCGAGGCGGAGGATTAGCAGCAATCTTCCATTCCAGCTTATTAATTAATCAAAAACCCAGACAGAGCTTTAATTCATTTGAAAGCTTGACTCTTAGTCTTGTCCATCCAAATTGGAAGTCCCACCTGGTCGTTACTGTGAGTTTCTCTGTGAATTTTCAGACCTTTTGTCTGACTTAGTGCTTAGCTCAGATAAGATAATTATAGTGGGCGATTTTAACATCCACACAGATGCTGAGAATGACAGCCTCAACACTGCATTTAATCTATTATTAGACTCTATTGGCTTTGCTCAAAATGTAAATGAGTCCACCCACCACTTTAATCATATCTTAGATCTTGTTCTGACTTATGGTATGGAAATAGAAGACTTAACAGTATTCCCTGAAAACTCCCTTCTGTCTGATCATTTCTTAATAACATTTACATTTACTCTGATGGACTACCCAGCAGTGGGGAATAAGTTTCATTACACTAGAAGTCTTTCAGAAAGCGCTGTAACTAGGTTTAAGGATATGATTCCTTCTTTATGTTCTCTAATGCCATATACCAACACAGTGCAGAGTAGCTACCTAAACTCTGTAAGTGAGATAGAGTATCTCGTCAATAGTTTTACATCCTCATTGAAGACAACTTTGGATGCTGTAGCTCCTCTGAAAAAGAGAGCTTTAAATCAGAAGTGCCTGACTCCGTGGTATAACTCACAAACTCGTAGCTTAAAGCAGATAACCCGTAAGTTGGAGAGGAAATGGCATCTCACTAATTTAAAAGATCTTCACTTAGCCTGGAAAAAGAGTCTGTTGCTCTATAAAAAAGCCCTCCGTAAAGCTAGGACATCTTTCTACTCATCACTAATTGAAGAAAATAAGAACAACCCCAGGTTTCTTTTCAGCACTGTAGCCAGGCTGACAAAGAGTCAGAGCTCTATTGAGCTGAGTATTCCATTAACTTTAACTAGTAATGACTTCATGACTTTCTTTGCTAACAAAATTTTAACTATTAGAGAAAAAATTACTCATAACCATCCCAAAGACGTATCGTTATCTTTGGCTGCTTTCAGTGATGGTTAGACTCTTTCTCTCCGATTGTTCTGTCTGAGTTATTTTCATTAGTTACTTCATCCAAACCATCAACATGTCTATTAGACCCCATTCCTACCAGGCTGCTCAAGGAAGCCCTACCATTATTTAATGCTTCGATCTTAAATATGATCAATTTATCTTTGTTAGTTGGCTATGTACCACAGGCTTTTAAGGTGGCAGTAATTAAACCATTACTTAAAAAGCCATCACTTGACCCAGCTATCTTAGCTAATTATAGGCCAATGTCCAACCTTCCTTTTCTCTCAAAAATTCTTGAAAGGGTAGTTGTAAAACAGCTAACTGATCATCTGCAGAGGAATGGTCTATTTGAAGAGTTTCAGTCAGGTTTTAGAATTCATCATAGTACAGAAACAACATTAGTGAAGGTTACAAATGATCTTCTTATGGCCTCGGACAGTGGACTCATCTCTGTGCTTGTTCTGTTAGACCTCAGTGCTGCTTTTGATACTGTTGACCATAAAATTTTATTACAGAGATTAGAGCATGCCATAGGTATTAAAGGCACTGCGCTGCGGTGGTTTGAATCATATTTGTCTAATAGATTACAATTTGTTCATGTAAATGGGGAATCTTCTTCACAGACTAAAGTTAATTATGGAGTTCCACAAGGTTCTGTGCTAGGACCAATTTTATTCACTTGATACATGCTTCCCTTAGGCAGTATTATTAGACGGTATTGCTTAAATTTTCATTGTTACGCAGATGATACCCAGCTTTATCTATCCATGAAGCCAGAGGACACACACCAATTAGCTAAACTGCAGGATTGTCTTACAGACATAAAGACATGGATGACCTCTAATTTCCTGCTTTTAAACTCAGATAAAACTGAAGTTATTGTACTTGGCCCCACAAATCTTAGAAACATGGTGTCTAACCAGATCCTTACTCTGGATGGCATTACCCCTGACCTCTAGTAATACTGTGAGAAATCTTGGAGTCATTTTGATCAGGATATGTCATTCAAAGCGCATATTAAACAAATATGTAGGACTGCTTTTTTGCATTTACGCAATATCTCTAAAATTAGAAAGGTCTTGTCTCAGAGTGATGCTGAAAAACTAATTCATGCATTTATTTCCTCTAGGCTGGACTATTGTAATTCATTATTATCAGGTTGTCCTAAAAGTTCCCTAAAAAGCCTTCAGTTAATTCAAAATGCTGCAGCTAGAGTACTAACGGGGACTAGAAGGAGAGAGCATATCTCACCCATATTGACCTCTCTTCATTGGCTTCCTGTTAATTCTAGAATAGAATTTAAAATTCTTCTTCTTACTTATAAGGTTTTGAATAATCAGGTCCCATCTTATCTTAGGGACCTCGTAGTACCATATCACCCCAATAGAGCGCTTCGCTCTCAGACTGCAGGCTTACTTGTAGTTCCTAGGGTTTGTAAGAGTAGAATGGGAGGCAGAGCCTTCAGCTTTCAGGCTCCTCTCCTGTGGAACCAGCTCCCAATTCAGATCAGGGAGACAGACACCCTCTCTACTTTTAAGATTAGGCTTAAAACTTTCCTTTTTGCTAAAGCTTATAGTTAGGGCTGGATCAGGTGACCCTGAACCATCCCTTAGTTATGCTGCTATAGACGTAGACTGCTGGGGGGTTCCCATGATGCACTGTTTCTTTCTCTTTTTGCTCTGTATGCACCACTCTGCATTTAATCATTAGTGATTGATCTCTGCTCCCCTCCACAGCATGTCTTTTTCCTGGTTCTCTCCCTCAGCCCCAACCAGTCCCAGCAGAAGACTGCCCCTCCCTGAGCCTGGTTCTGCTGGAGGTTTCTTCCTGTTAAAAGGGAGTTTTTCCTTCCCACTGTCGCCAAGTGCTTGCTCACAGGGGGTCGTTTTGACCGTTGGGGTTTTACATAACTATTGTATGGCCTTGCCTTACAATATAAAGCGCCTTGGGGCAACTGTTTGTTGTGATTTGGCGCTATATAAAAAAAAAATTGATTGAAAAAATTGATTGATTGATTGATTGATGTTGTTAATTTGTCTATTATGACGTGTGCTGCTGCCTTTCTTTTCCAGGTCGCCCTTGTAAAAGAGGTCGCGATCTCAAGGTGTTTTTTTTTTTGTCTGGTTAAATAATAATAAAAAACATAAAAACTTATTGTTCACCGTAAGAGTTGAATGTCATGGCTCAGCACAACACGACCGTCCTCTTTATTCTCTCTGGAATTTTTGTTTTGTTTTTAAATTTTTAGAAGTTTTGTGTTTTAACCTGAATTTTCATCATTTCTGCTGAAAAAAATTAGCACCTCATTTTTAAAAAGTGCCAAAATTGCTTGTGCAGGAGGAACGTATGAGCATGTGTGCAGAGAAAATCCGCATTTTATTGTTATATATTGCATTTATTAGAATTTAAACCTGCATGGATTTAACAGACCGATTTAACAGAGTAGAAACACAGTTGATGCAAATGTGCACATACCTGCTTAAAAGCTGCTTATCTGTCTCTGGGTTGTTATTAATAGTCTCCTCATGACTCAAGCACTTTTAAACTCTCGTCACATGACAGATGGTGAGAAAAGATTGATACAAACAGGCTAGTGCGGGTCACCTGTCAGCTCGCCACATTCTTCACATGCTCTGTGTGTTTTTTTTTAATCTCTTGCAGGTTTTCTTGGCCAAGGTTCTGAACTCCGTGGCGCCCAGCCTCACTTTGGGAGCCATCGAGTCCAAATGGGTCTCACGGGATCCGAAGCAGGTGAGGAGGAGCAAACGCTGAAGCATTTGATGGAGGTCTGTTTGTGAGCTGCTTGGGGCTGCATTTACACTCGTCTTTAATGTGACTCCTTCATTCAGATCTGATTCATGTCTACGGTTTTCAGATACGAGCTGCGCTAGGAGAGCGCAGATCTCAGCCAGAGTAATAATGCCAGTATTCTGCGCGGTATGAAAAGGTGGAAACTCCCAGAGGCGGACTTGAGCCATGTTGGAATTCTGCTACTTTCTGGAAGTGCAGAAAGTAGCAGAATTCCAGGTGGAATTTTTCAAATTTCCAGACTTTTTGTGCATTAAAGACCTAATCCTTAACCATTTATGAGAAAGCGATTTGCACGGTTGTTCATCAGATGAGACATCAACTTCCAGCCTGAGCCTGATTCCATAAACTCGCCCATACCCTTCCAAAAGTGGCAGCCAATGTTGGAAGCACAGAAAAAATCCTCTGATTTGGTTCATCTTACCACTCAGTGCAAAACACAGTTAGTACCCCCATCTACCACCAGAGGACTGGTTTTATTCTTAGGTTCCTGGAAACTTAAATCAGCCTGATATCAGTATAGGCTTGTGTCGGGCTCCGCTCTAATTTAGAATCCAGATCAGATTCTAAATGTAATCAATGCTTCTCTGAGTTGAATGTGATCTCTGCACAGTCTTTCACTGAAATTTGCTTTCTGTGTTTTGCGTTATCACGAACAGAAGCACAATCACGCACCCTTCACGCTGTTCCATCGCGTGGCTGACGTAATAAAACTTGACGTCTTCCAAGGAGGTTTTGTGATCACCACCGTTTGTTTGTCCTTGAGCAGGATTTGCCAGAAAGAATGATCAAAGTGATCAGGTGGAAAAACATCAAGTTGGGTGTATTTGCACAAAAACATCAAGTTGTGTGTATTTGCACAAAAACACTTGAACGAAGTGCTTTATAGCAAATGATTTTTTGTGTAAATGCACAAAGTGAACCACATTCTGAGGGACACATTTATAATAATGTGACCGAACATGTGGATGATGTCATATTTATCATTTAAAGCAGTTTGTGTGTGTGTGTGTGTGTGTGTGTGTGTGTGTGTGTGTGTGTGTGTGTGTGTGTGTGTGTGTGTGTGTGTGTGTGTGTGTGTGTGTGTGTGTGTGTGGCGTGCACATGTGGACTGAGCGCACGTGTTAACTGTTTTGTAATTAATCCATGTGAGAGTGAGTACATCAAAGGCTTCGATGTCATAGAGCAGCAGTTGGGAATTCAGGTCGACTTTAAACTGATGGAAACTGCTGAGGTTTTTTTTCTTCTTCTTCTTCTTCTGGGCTTCCAAATCGCTGTCCGCAGCCTGTCGTCACGGATCGCCACACTGGCATTTTAATGTGGATAAATTTAGTCTTTGTTGAAACAACAGACCTTCCCACGACACTTCTCACCCTTATGTCTCCTTTTTTTCCCACGATGCCATTCTTCTCTTCCGGACTTTTCCTGTATTTAGATCAAACTGCAGAGTTAAGTGTGGCGTTGAGGCACCATGCCGCACCAAATGTATTTGCTTTGAATTAAAAATGTCATTCCTGAAGGGAAAACTTTCTGCTCACACAGTTTTAAAGGAACATTTTGGATTCTGCAGAATTTGATTTTCTCTTTTTGACCTTTGACCTGCTGGACGTTATCAGATCTGATGCCTACACTTCCTAACTCCTGCCAGGTGGAGGCGTATGATGCTGATGAGCTGAACTATCACGGGAGGATGCGGGTGTCATTCGCCATACAGCTGATGGGGGCGGTGGCGCGCATCGAGAGGGCGATCCCCTCCATCAGCTGGCCCTTCCTGCTGCTGCACGGCGACACCGACAAACTCTGCGACATCAGAGGTTCCGAAGTGATGTACAAGAATGCCGCCAGCACGGACAAAAAACTCAAGGTGGGGCACCACTTCTTCATTTTTTTTATTTTTTTGTTTTGATGTGACTAATTTATTGCTGGTGGGAACGCAGTGGTGCAGCGGTTGACATAGCGTCCTCACAGCATGAAGGTCATGGGTTTGAACCCGAGCTGGACTTTACTGTGCAGCATTTGTAACTTCAGCTTTTTCACTTTGTGCGAACAGAACAGAAATCAGACGTCATTCTAGTCAAAAAAGGAAATTTACGCGTTATGTCACAAGATGAGAAAAAATTAAATGAAGTGGTGAGAAAAGTAACACAACATTCCAGCCATTGAATTTATACAGTCGATGTTACGCTTGATGTTATCCTGCACGTCAGCAAAGCAGCAAGCAGTTTTTACTGTTGTGTCTGTCTGTCTGTATGTCTTTGAATGAGATAACCCAAAAACAGCTGCATGGATTTCCTTCATGTTTGGTGGAAATATGACTTGGATAGATGTCTAGGGGTGACTAGATTTTGGACTAGTTTGGTTGAGGTTAAGGAAAACATGGTCCAAAAAAACACCTTTTTTTTTGTATACTTCGGTGACCAAGAAGCCTAGCTAAATTATCTAGAACATATATTGATTACCAAAATATTTGTAATTGATTGGTCTGAATGTCTTCATAATGAAGTCACACAGAGTTAAAAACACCTTTATACCCGCGTCACACTAGAGGCCGAATGAGTCCGAATGAAAATTCAGCATACATTCTGGAACAGTTGAGGTGCATTCAAAACCCTCTGACTGCAATCTGAGGTCGTTCCAAACAGTCAAGTCCATTTCTGAGGCCGGCCCCAATGTTTTGCTCATGTTCAAAACAGTTGATGTGGAAAAATATCGTACAGCAGTCGAGGTGGAGTCTAACTGCATTCTGACTGTGTTCTAAATATTCTCACGGAGAAACAGTCTGATTGGCATGTGCCGAATGCTGCACGGAGCTGCTGGACAGCACCATCTGTGCATCCCATTTGAGGAGAGCAAAGGAAATATTGTAATGTGCAACGTCTGTGGCACGCATTCATTTTGTGAACAAGACATGAACATTGTGCAGTAAACAGAAAACACTGTGTCACTGTGAGTCAATGCGTCTGAGCCACGCAGAAGCGCAGCACTTGTGAACGCGGTGTTATGTCTATAATGAGCATGATATTACAGATACATTGTCAGTCCACCTCATGCCTTAGAAGATGTATCTGTAATATTATGTTATCATGGCTGTAACACCCTATTCAGATGCACAGTGCCACTGAGACACATTGATTTGCTGTGGCGCAGCAGCGCAGCGCTACACAGTGCTTCTGAACGGGTTGTCACAGTTGTAATAAACATATAATGACCAATACGTCTTCTTAACCATTAGAAGGACTGACGATGCAATCGTTTATCAAAGTATTACAATGTAAATAAAGTAAATAGTCACCTTTGGAACAGCTGCAGGTGCTTCTCCCACCACACAGCGACTACCAGCCACCCTGCAGCACGTCATGTCATCTGTGTGAACCTGGGTGCGAAATGGGATGGTGACATCTGCCATGATCCAAGGGCAGATGCGCCATCCACTAAGAAATGATTATTCCATATTACGCTGTGTCCAGTGGTGCAACACGCAGCATCCAGCTATCAAGACGAATCAAAGTTTTTAGATACGACTCTTTAGATTCTTGCTGCCGGTTCAGTTCAGGCCGCCGTTTATACGTACATGCACCTGCCACCCATGCAGTCACCACATGTGTGGTGGGCCCGTGTATCAGGGATCTTTCACATAGAATTGTCTGCCCTCATCGCTGCATGCAGCAGCCAGACAGCGGGAAGGTCCACTGCGCGTCTGGGCAAGTGACACTCGATCACACAGTTCAGAGAGTCCATTATGTGCAGCATTGACTGATTGGCATGACACACACACGGACCACAGTGTGATCAGCTCATAGAGCTATATCTGGAGAGGGGAAGGGCGTGAGAGGCAGAGTGAGGGAGTGAGTGACACTGAGCGAGAGAGAGATCGCAAGCGATGGAGGGGCTGGCCGGCAGCAGTGTAATGCTCTCATATCAACACCTGCCTTGACACTTCTCAGGATTACATATGATATCCAGTGTATGGCCTGATACATGTCATCCAGGTCTCCTGATTATGGGTGTAATGTGATGCATCGCGGGCTGGAGGCTATCACTGCCGCACTGGTAATAATGCGTGTGCACGTCAGTGATTGTAGTAGTGGCCGTAGTAGTCTGTTCACATGCGTGTACATGCACTTCAGTGATGTGATAGTCAGTGGACCCTGATTTAGATGCCATCAGCTCATAGGTTGGATGTCGTTCGACATCCAGCAGAGACACACGGCAGGTCTCCAAAAGGCAGCAGATCACAGTGCTTGCTTTGCCACGCCCCTCCCCTTAATTGCCTTCCATCCAGACTTCGGGTGGTGTTTGAACCGCAGTTGTACGGCATTTGAGGTGGATTCATAATATTCTTACTGCAATCTAACAGCATTCCAGGTATTCGTACTGTGTTCCAGCTACATTTGGACTGCATTCAAAAGCTGATGCACACAGAGGGTGCACAAATCAGTCGAGGAGGAGGCGGGATCTGCCCATATTCAAACAACTTTCTTACACAGCTGTTGGAAGATCTTTCCCTCTTTCTTTGGAGAGGTGATGGTCTAGTGGTTAAGCATTGGGCTTGAGACCAAAGGCTCCTCGGTTCAAATCCCAACCTGACTGGAAAATCACAAAGGGCCCTTGGGCAAGGTCCTTAATCCCCTAGTTGCTCCGGGTGTAGTGAGCACCTTGTATAGCAGCACCCTCACACCGGAGGGAATGTGAGCCATTGATGTGTAAATTGCTTTGAGCGTCTCATGCAGATGGAAAAGCGCTATATAAATGCAGTCCATTTACCATTCCTTCCCGACAGTGGCTCAGATTGTGGCTTTTTAACCTGTTGGGCCTGATTCTGCTTGATTCCTGCTCATTCTTGCTAAGTGTGACGGGGCCTTTACAGACAGATGTATATTTGCTTGTACAAGTATATCGTGGCGTGTAGAGCGTACAGCGTTTGCATCAGCCCTCTGATGACTTTCATTTTCTCCTGCAGCTTTAAAATTCAAAGACAGAAACAAAACAAATGCTTATAATTTATGTCTGTAAATTCTCCCGTAGATCTATGAGGGAGGCTACCACGCCCTTCACCATGACCTCCCAGAGGTGGTCGAGTCGGTGTTGAAGGAGTTGACCAGCTGGATTGCAGAGCACCTCCCAGACGTGACCTCACCACAACCAGAGGGCTCCTAAACTGCCACCTCGAAGAACGTGACCCCTCAGCCTCATCCCCAGTGGCCTGTCCACCTTACACAAGTCTAATGGGTATTAAAATTCTGCGACACTCACCTCTGTGGGACAGTTTTGTTGGCTGTACTCACATTCAGGGTCACGTTTACTGACATAATGTCCAAAAGCTTCCCGTGGCTGCAGAATGAGTCTCTCGGTAGCTAAAATATCCCCCCGCGTCCTGTAAGGCAGCCAAACTGTGTTGGTCGGTGACTCTAGGAAGCACTTGCGGTCCATGCTGCCACCCTGGAGGATGATCAGGGAAGTTTTCCTTTAATTTTCTGCACTGACTGAGTGGACCTATTTGGCTCTAGTTTCCGGTAGATGTGACTGACGTTCTCACGACTGCTTCCCTCTTCCAGCTGCTGAGGCTTCAGGTGCAAACTCTGACTTCTCCTTTTCAAACACACCTGAAATCTTTTGCATAACATTGACAGAAATCGTCGATCTGCAAAGAACTACTTCTTGTTTGTTCCGCATAGCCTGCTCACAGAGGGGTCAAAGGTCAAGGTGGGTTAGAGAAACCCGCCCTGGACCTGCTGTGGGGTTAGTTCATTGGTCTTCAAAGTGTCGCCTGAAGTGGAGCGTCTGAGGTTTTATATCATTCATTCATTCACTTTCTATACCTGCTTACTCCAATTAGCTGAGGTTTTATTTCACGCATTTTTATTTGATTATTCTCACTCTGCCCTTAAGGTGGCGCTGTTGTTTTTCAGAATTAGTACATTTGGATTATTGTGGAGGTTTTTCACATGATTTTTAAATACTGACTGTGGATCTAGTTTGCAGAAAGTTAAATGTTAAATAGTTTAGCACTAAACTGATCTGCGTGATGAAGGTTTGTGAGCTGTGCTTCTTCTTCTTCTTTTATTTTAATTAGCGTGCACTTATCCAGCGCTTCCTCTCCTTTGTTCAGATACTTGGGTTCAGTTTTTCATTCTTCTCTCTGTGTGACACAACCTCAACACGTCCTTCTTTCTGCTTAAGCTTCAAATTGCACAATTGTAACTAGTGAATTGAAAATACGCTTCATGTAAACATATATTTCAAAACAAGTATCAAGTATTGCCAAAAACAAAAAAAAAATACTCTTTCTGGTTCTTCAGATAATTTGAATAAGCCATATTTTACAGAACTGGAAAGGAAAACTTTTTTCCACAATTATAGGTCACATGACATAAAGAGTTACAAAATGACATAAAATACGAGGTCTGTCCAAAAAAGTATTGGACCTTTTTATTTTTTGCAAAAACTATATGGATTTGAATCACGTGTGATTGCATCAGCCAAGCTTGAACCTTCGTGCGCAAAAGCATGAGTTTTTTCACACCTGTCAGTTGCGTCATTCGCCTGTGAGCAGGCTTTGTGTGAGCACTGGTCCACCCTCTCGTCGGATTTTTATTGCGAATAAATGTCTGAATGATTTGGAGCTTTGCTGCATCAATTTTTTTCCAGAAACTGTGAGAGACCACCAGGTGGACACCGTTCGGAAAATTAATATGGCTTTCAGGGACAATTTTGTGGGGATTACACAGATTAAGGAGTGTTACTGCCGCTTTAAGGACGGCCCACAGTGTCTGAGAGCATGCCGCGCTCCCAGCGCCGATCGACAGGCTGAATCAACCAGATCATTTCCAACGTGAAGGCTTTGTTGATCCGGGACGTCATCTGAAAGGAAGAAGGCGTGGACATCAGCACTTTTTCGGCACATTCCACTGTTACAGGAGTTATTTTCATGGAAAGAAAAGCGTACGGATGCGCCACCGTGCCGTTCATGGCGCGGGACAAAACCACCTCCGTGTTGGTCTCACAGGACGGCTTTGAGATGGCTTTCAGACGGCTGTTGGTGGGCTTTCAGTCGTGTGACTAACTGAGAAATTGTGCATGAGCTGGACATGCCAGAACATGTCCTGTGAGGCTTCATCACGGCGAGGCTTCATCACGGCGTTGCTTTGCGCCATGCGGCTCCACCGCAACGCGCGGAATTCCTCCGCTCTTCTTTCCATGACAAAAACTCCTGTAACAGTGGAATGTGCCATTCATTTCTAAACTGGACGCTGTCTTGATCCGGTATGTCGTCTGACTAGCACAGGAATTGTGAAAAGACGTGGACATCAGCACTTTTTCGGCACGTGCGGAGGAGTTCCGCGCGTTGCGGTGGAGCCGCATGGCGCAAAGCAACGCCGTGATGAAGCCTCACAGGACATGGTGGGGCATGTCCAGCTCATGCACAATTTCTCGGATAATCACACGACTGAAAAGCAACCGACAGCCATCTGAAATCCACCTGAAAGCCGTCCTGTGAGACCAACACGGAGGTGGTTTTGTGCCGCGTAATGAACGGCTCCGTGGCGCGTCCCTCCGCTTTTCTTTCCATGAAAAAAACTCCTGTAACAGTGGAATGTGCGAAAAAGTGCTGATGTCCACGCCTTCTTCCTTTTTTTTCAGCCTGTTGATCGGGCGTGCTCTCAGCAGTTGTGGGCCGTCCTTAAAGCGGCAGTAACACTCCTTAATCTGTGTAATCCCCACAAAACATCCCTAAAAGCCATACTCATTTTCCGAACGGTGTCCACCTGGAGGTCTCTCACAGTTTCTGGAAAAAATTTGATGCAGCAAAGCTCCAAATCGTTCAGACATTTATTCACAATAAAAATCCGACGAGAGGGGTGGACCACTGCTCACACAAAGCCTGCTCACAGGCGAATGACGCAACCGACAGGCGTGAAAAAACTCACGCATGCGCCCGAAGGTTAGCTTGGCTGATGCATGACATGTGATTCAAATCCATATAGTTTTTGCAAAAAATAAAAAGGTATTGATATTGAATATTGAATATTGAATTTAAAAAAACAAATAAAGCCCTTAGCCTTCTGTTGCTGTTGAAGCAAGTGAGGAGATTCTACTCACACGGCGTCGGCTTTGTTGTCCGGTCTTGTCTTCTAAGCGGCCGTCGATCATCTTGAGTGACGGCGCCAAACCGTTCGGTCTTGAGCATCCTTCTCCCATGTTAAGATGCTGTTAAGATGATGTTGCAGGCCTTCAGGTGCTGTTTCACACCATCTTTGACACATACTTTGGGTCGACCAACTCTCCTCTTCCCCTCCTTGAGCTCGCCAGAGAAGACTGCCTTGGATAATCGGGAGTCGTCTATACGCAGTACATGGCCTTTCTGAAGATTATCGCTTAATTTTTGCACAAATCTGTCATGGAAACTCAGCTGTTGGTTTTAGAAATAAAGTAAATAATCCTGAAATGCTCACGGTTTGAGACATTTGAAAGTCTTTCGTGTCATCGACTCCGTGTGTCCACAATAAGAAGTAGGTTCTTCGGCTCAGGCAGTGTTTGGCTCGTCGTCATGAACACATTTTTTCTTTTTGCCTGAGTGAGATTATACTATAATACACGCTTCAGCATCAACTTTTGTCCAAGTGTCCCAGACAAGCAGAAAAATGTGGCACAACAGGGATACGCTGACATTATCCAAGTGAGAAATGGACAAATGTATAGTTTAAAGTGGTCATGTTCTTTATTTTCTCAGCCTCATCTAGTGAAAAACACGTATAGTCGTCTACTTATGAAACTAACCAGCGCTCGCAGCATCTCCCAGAAGATGAAATTTACAGCTCATTCAGCACTACTGTCATCTACTGGTTAACTAATGTATAGCACTGTTGCTATAGTACTACAACCTGGAGGCTACATAACAATTTCTGTTTATGTGTCAGCAGACAGCATATAGATATGAATTCCATCGAGTGTAGCCTCGTACCTTTTTTCATATTAACTGAGAATTTAATTATTTTTCGTGGCCGTCGTACTGTTGGTGCTCAGTCATTCCTCTCTGACTACAAACACATCAAATACATGCGAAGAGAGTTTTAAATTCCTTATTTACATTTAACTTTAACATTATTTATACAAAGACAAAAGAGGCAGACTTTGAAATATAAATGCAAAAAGAATCCCACAAATATTTCATGCTTTTCCAAAATATAACAAAAGAAGTTAATTATATTGTGTTTTTAGGAGCAAATAATATATTAATAGGAAGTAAAGTGAAGCTCTCTGCAGGTGTTGTAAAGGGTGTGAGGGTAAAGGTCAGGAGGTCAAAAGGTGTCACCTTTGACCTTTGATATTTTAAAATAAACTTTAGGCTACTTTAATCAGAGCAAATTCATTGATCTGTAACGTGAGAAAAAAATCTGAATGATAATGTTTTAATTTTTTTTTTTTTTAAGAAAAACAGGACATTGTGTGGAGTCCTTGAAAAGTCACGTTCTAGAATGTGGGAATTAAACATATGGCTTTAAGGCAATCGCGACTGCAGCCAGCCAGCAAGAACGCCTAAAATTGAGACATATTTTACCTGAAGGTTTAGCGGGATATCTGCTGGACAGGCAAGACAACACTCAATTAGGTCTGCTGTGTCAGCTAGTAATACTAATGTTAGTGACCGTTACAACATTTTTTACTTGGTTTGCCTGTGTGAGTCAATGATAGTGTTATTACACTTTTGTGAACTGGAATTTAGAAGTTCTCAGTTTCCAGTTTCATTAAATACAGCGTAAACCTCTAACCTTGTGACGATTCTTCCATCTTTGTCTTCTACAAGATCTTATGGAGTGAATTACTTTATAATAACAACATGTACATTTCAGCATGAAGTAAAGTTTGTCAGTTTTTTGTAAAATCAAAGGGGCGACACCTTTAATGTTAAAATCTGACCATGTTTGAAAACATTTCAACAGCGTTGAATTTTAAAGTTCCCCATGTTCGCACAACATCAACATGACCCGTTGAGAGAGATCAAGTGACGGCTTCATGCCATAAGCTTCAACACCAGGTGTCCAGCGGATGTCGCTCCCACCTGGACCTTTCGTTTCTGACATCAGGTGTTCCCTCAAGAACACGCAACAAGTGTGTCAGACTCCAAACGTCTTTTCATGTTTCTTCTTTAGTTCAGAAGGCGATGTGCAGAGCCTCGGGGACGCAGGGCACCGTATCCATGGCGCCCATCACTCACACATGACCACGGCTGTTAAGACATGTTCATTTAAATTCCTGCACATGCGGTTACCGGGGCGATGTGTGCCGGGATGAGGTGAATTCTTGTCTTTCTTTCTCACTTTCTGTCTCTGTAAGACTTTGACCTCAGGCTTGGGGTCAGGTTGTTTGAGCAAGTTTCTGTGGTGACCAATGCTTTTTGTTCTGTCTGCCTCCCACACTGCCCCTAGTGGCCAATTATAAGTTCAGCAAAAAGTTTATCTTTGTAATGCATGAATAATCTGTCTTCAAAAGTGCAGAGCTGAGTGCACTTAAACCACAGAATATTTGTTTACTTTGAATTAGATTTAGTGTACATATAACATTAAATTGAATTTTAAAATTTCACACATTAGTTTAAAACAAAATCTGACTGATATAACTGTTGGCCAATAATATCAGACAATGTGAGCCTTTCATGAACATATCAAATTGCCGTTATTTTTGCTGATATGAAAACGTTTACCCTATGATCCTTAATTGGAGTAAGCGGTCGAAGAGTTGAGTGAGTGAGTGAAAACGTTCTTTTTTTTTAATAAACAATGCAGAAAAACAGGTTAGCTGTTAGAAATGATGTAATTATGTACACTCCCATTTTGTATGAGATGAACTCAAAGATCTAAACCTTTTTCCACATACACAATATCACCATTTCTCTCAAATATTGTTCACAAACCAGTCTAAATCTGTGACAGTGAGCACTTCTCCTTTGCTGAGATAATCCATCCCACCTCACAGGTGTGCCATATCAAGATGCTGATTAGACACCATGATTAGTGCACAGGTGTGCCTTAGACTGTCCACAGACTGTCCAACCAGCCTCACAACCACAGACCACGTGTAACCACACCAGCCCAGGACCTCCATATCCAGCATGTTCACCTCCAAGATCGTCTGAGACCAGCCACTCGGACAGCTGCTGAAACAATCGGTTTGCATAACCAAAGAATTTCTGCACAAACTGTCAGAAACCGTCTCACGGAAGCTCATCTGCATGCTCGTCGTCCTCATCGGGGTCTCGACCTGACTCCAGTTCGTCGTCGTAACCGACTTGAGTGGGCAAATGCTCACATTCGCTGGCGTTTGGCACATTGGAGAGATGTTCTCTTCACGGATGATGCGAAGGAGATGTGTTGCACTGCATGAGGCAAATGGTGGTCACACCAGATACTGACTGGTATCCCCCCCCAATAAAAAAAAAAAAATGCACCTTTCAGAGTGGCCTTTTATTGTGGACAGTCTAAGGCACACCTGTGCACTAATCATGGTGTCTAATCAGCATCTTGGTATGGCACACCTGTGAGGTGGGATGGATTATCTCAGCAAAGGAGAAGTGCTCACTATCACACATTTAGACTGGTTTGTGAACAATATTTGAGGGAAATGGTGATATTGTGTATGCGGAAAAAGTTTTAGATCTTTGAGTTCATCTCATACAAAATGGGAGCAAAACCAAAAGTGTTGCGTTTATATTTTTGTTGAGTATAGTTTGCCCAGCAGAGGATGCTCTGACTGCAGTGTCTGCAATGCTGTCAAGCCTGGCTGGGACTCCATCACCCCTTGGTCACATTAGCTACAAGAGACAGAGGCAAAGCGACCAACTGCCATTCGTTTTCAATCATAGTGGGCGTTTTAAGAGACAAGTGGTTGCTGTGCCATCAGCTAGGCGGGACCAAAATAGACAATAAGCCTATTTTACGCAAATGCTGAGTGATGTGACACGGTGACTGCCAATCCGAGTGAAGGCAGTGTGACATACTTTGGTTAGTTGTTGATTATAGTTCTAGTTATTTATTATAAAGTTCATTCTTAAACTGTAAAACATCAAACCTCAAATTTATCTCTTTGAAATAATAGTTTGATCTGGAAATGTTAGGAATCATTAGCATTTCTTTATGTACGGCATATACCCGCAGTTTGTTAATGCACTGCTTTAAAAAAATTACCCTTTTGAAAATTGGTCCTGTTGAAATATCTTCAAGTATTAATTATATTACCGTGTTTTCCGGACTATAAGTCGCACCGGAGTATAAGTCGCACCAGCCACTTTATCCATTATAAAGAAAAATAAACCATAAATAAGTTGCACTGGACTATAAGTCCCATGGACATACAGGTATGTTAACATGAAAAGTTCAGATGATAATGTGACGGCTACCGTTTTCGGATGCATATTTAACCAGTCTTAACTTGTAATCTGCAGAGTATGATTTTCTTTTTGGTGGCATTTTTTCGGGCCTTCTCCGTTGTCTTGTTATGTTATCAGTAACGTTGAAATTTTTATTTTTCTATGGTAGTCAGAAGTCGCAGGAACAGTCACACAAGCCTCGAGTGCCCTCTCGTGAGCTGCATTTTACCTGTTTGTATTTTGCGGACCACATTGCGAGCCAAACCATGCAGCGCCTACCTGCGCAGCTCATGACCGCCCAGCGGTGTCGATACAGCTCCTTCCAAGTGCAGACGCTAATCCTCCGCCGTCGCTCAGTGCTCCCATGCAGCTCTCGGCGTCAACTCTGCTCACACTGATATCCAAGGGTTGAAGCTGTTTTGTTAGCCGTCCCGGAATAAACACCATGTTCGTCTGCTTCAAACGCTTTTCACAATCATCAACGCCAGCTCCTTCCAAGTGCACACGCTAATCCTCCACCGTCGCTCACCTGGTGCTCCCACGCAGCTCTCAGCGTCAACTTAAACACTCTGCTCACACTGATATCCAAGGGTTGAAGCTGTTTTGTTCGCCATGCTGGAATAACAGCAAGCACCGTGTTCGTCAGCTTCTCACGCTGTGGGTGAGGTGAGGAATACGCGTCCAACGTTCTGTTCTCTGATTGGTTATCGCGACCAGCATAACCTATAGGACGGCCACCATACTACAGTGCCCATGATGCATTGCATTTCCTTTTCTGGTGGCCATTTTAAAACATAGATTGACTCTGTCACGTAAAATTGTTTTGTTACAGTAAATTAATTGAGATCCTACCGGTATATTTTTCATTTATAAGTCACACCGGAGTATAGGTCGCACCCCCGGCCAAAACATGTAAAAAAGTGCGACTTATAGTCCGGAAAATACGGTATGTTAAATCTCACTGTCTTGCTCCTAATTTTGACCCAAAATTAATCATTTCTTTTTTCTATTAGTAGTTGTCACATACGTGTTTATTGTACTGCCACATTAGTCTCCCGTTTGGCTCTCTATTTTTCTCTAGCTTATGTGTATAATTTTATGCGGATTTTCCACAATGAGGAGGGAGGCAGCGCGCTTTACTGTGTAATAATCCACTTGACTGTTATTATCCTTGTTATATAGGACACACATTCTATTTAAAGTAAATGAGGGAAGATAATGAGGGCAGGAAACCAGTGGCTGTGATTGGAGTGTTTGGAACAAAACAATGTTCAGTGTGTCTGTTTGTCAATGGGGCCATTGTTTTTCCGTGTCGGCGTTATGAGCGTTGAACATGACGGATAGCGGAGGCGCACTGGCCAGTCTTTCTCTACTTTTATGGGATTGAAGTGGAAGGATTCTGAATGAAAGAATCCCGGCATCAGCACAAAAATATTCACCAACAACATTCCAGAATGCTGGAAAATGATTTGGGAAACAGATTTATTTTTCATTTTGTATGTGTAAAATACAGATTATTTCCACTGTTAAAACACTTTTATTCAGCAGGAAAAAGTGACGTTTCTTCAACCGAGCGCGCTCACAACCTGGAGGTATACTTTGGGTGTGTGTAGACGTATGTGAAAGTATACTGCCCCTGTCTGTGACATCGCCTCATAGCCAGAAGGCTGTAGGTTCGCATCTCACCACACACCTTGGCTGTGATATTTCTATATATATGCCAAAACAATTCCACGTTTAACTCCTAGGACTGTAACGTACTCTGTGTAGTGTTGAGATTACACTTTCATGTGACATAAAGTAAAAATGTCAGTGCCAGAAAGTGTCAAAACCAGCATTACACATGGTGCTAAACTTGGCATTCGACACAGTGTTAAATCAGGTGTTAAACACAGTGTTAAATCTGATGTTGAAACCCCAGACAATGTTAAACATGGAATTTAACATGGCATTAAATCCGGTGTTAAACATATTAACACCGGATTTAATGCCGGTGTTAAACATATTAACACCGGATTTAATGCCATGTTAAATTCCATGTTTAACATTGTCTGAGGTTAAATCAGGTGTTAATCTAGTGTCAGTGCTGTCAAATCTGGCCTTAAACCTGGTTTTAAATATGGTGATAAATCTGGTGTTAAACAGAGTGGTAAATCTGGTGTTAAGTGACGTTTAACACCGTATTTAAGGTGACATTAAATATGGTGTTAAACAGAGTGTTGAATCTGATGTTAAGTGATGTTTAACAAAGTATTTAACATGACATTATGTCTGGTGTTAAACACAGTGTTAAATCTGGTGTTAAGTGATGTTTAACATGGCATTTAACATGACATTAAATCTGGTGTTAAACAGAGTGTTAAATCTGGTGTTAAGTGATGTTTAACATGGCATTTAACATGACATTAAATCTGGTGTTAAACAGAGTGTTAAATCTGGTGTTAATCTAGTGTCAATGCTGTCAAATCTGGCCTTAAACACAGTTTTAAATATGGTGATAAATCTGGTGTTAAACAGAGTGTTAAATCTGGTGTTAAGTAATGTTTAACACTGTATTTTACATGTCATTAAATCAGGTATTAATGTAGTGTCAGTGCTGTTAAATCTGGCCTTAAACCTGGTTTTAAATATGGTGATAAATCTGGTGTTAAGTGATGTTTAACATGGTATTTAACATGGCATTAAATCAGGTGTTAGTCTAGTGTCAATGCTGTTAAATCTGGCCTTAAACACGGTTTTAATTGTGATGAATCTGGCATTAAACACAGTGTTAACACATGACAGTAACACTACATTTAACCCAGTGGTAAACATGATAAATGTATTGTTTAATCACATTGTTAAATCCAGTGTTAAACACAGAGTGTATAACACAGTGTTTAACATGATGTTACACGATACATGTAAAAGTTTTTAACACTATGTCTAACGCCATGTTTAACACCTGACAGAACACCAGGTTTAACATGATGTTAAACCTGGTAATCAACATGGTCTGTTAATGTTTAACACTGTTGAAAGAGTAGCTCACACAGAGCCAATGAAAATTGTATGAATTCAGCAACAGTGTAAATTTCAACACTATAGGAGTTGAATGTTTTACAGCTAAACTGAAATCCTCGTTGCAGGTCTTGCTTCTCTTCATCTTCGGACATGATGTGTCTTTGACCGTACGTGTCTCAGTAGATGAATCTTATTTGTCGTTAGCTCGATCTTACTGTTCAAGCTTCAGATTTGTTTTCTATTCGATTCATGCTTAAATCCCAATCAGTCAGCAGACTTTTTTGTGTTGTGGCCGGATTTTGAGATTGTTAAGGTAACTTGTAAAACACTCGTTGCTAACAACAGTTGATGAACGTACAAAACAATCATTATATTGTTTTACAAATGGTTATTTATCTTAACTGAAGTTTTATCGGAATTAATGGTTTGTCTAGACTTCACCGTTACTGATTACACGTCATGATAAAGCACTTTTTATACCATAAATCAGTCACACGAGACATTTTTACAGATTTTTTGGCTCCATGAAGCTTCAGAATGATGTAAAAACTGTTGGCTGTTGTACGTAAAAATAACACAAAATGTGTGATGTTACAGAAATAACTTACACAGGAAATATTTTATTAATGTGCATTTATACATTGGCCTGGTTTTGGAAATGACTTCTTGAAACTGTCTGATATTAATGTTTGTGTGTTTATCTTTGGGGGAAATCTTGTACTGTCATGTTCATAATCACAAGAATTTTTTTTGAATATGTTTAAAGAATTGACTAAAGTTCAGAGATGGTGTTTTTGGCCAACACCAGGAGTTTGTTTCCATTAAAATAAGCCTGGGGTGAACCAGATTCCCACGTGAAGTTTGTGTGTGTGTCTGATTTTTGTAGTAATTTTTATTGTAACTTTACTTTTGTTGTTGTTTGAACTGTATTACTGTAGTGTATATTTGATGGTGTTGGTTTTGAGGTGTCTATTTGGACAGAGATAAAGTTTGCAAACATGAAGTAAGCAGAACCGGTTCTAGTCCAGGAACTGTTTGTCTCATTGTCTGTCGATCTCAGTTTGTTTCCTGTAAGGAGCAGATTTAAGTTTAGAACTGTTTCTGTTTTCTTTCAGTTTTGCTCTGTGTACGTCTTTATACGGTTTCCACTCATTGTCACTAAATGATCTTAGACTTCTGGAGGTTGGTCAGTGGTTCTCGACCACAAACAATTCACAAGATAAATTTGCAGCACCACGAGAATTGGCTCAATATGAAACTAGATCTGAAGTGTTTGCAGCATATGAATAGAACTTTGTGATGTCATAAGGTTGGTGCTTAAGAGAGAAAAGATTTTCAGTCAGTTTGAGATTTACCTCAAAATATAATCAACTGTTTCCTAACATCTTCACAATAATAAATAAAAAATAAGAGCTGAAAGAAAAAGAAAATTACTTAAGTACAGTACTTGCTCTGTCAGTCACATAAACTCTGTCCTCCTCTAGTGGTTGACACGGGTATTAAGAAAATGTATTTTTCGTGCAGAAATAATCACAACTTTTCTCTTACTAGGCAATAATAACACTGGGCATGAAGATACTAACAGCTACAGCAGATAGATCAGTGGACAAATACAGCATCAATAATCTGACCTTTAACTGTCTTCTGCAGTGGCTCGTTGGTTTTTGTTACTTATAAGACATACATTTGTGTGAGCGTGTGTGTGTGTGTGTGTGTGTGTGTGTGTGTGTGTGTGTGTGTGTGTGTGTGTGTGTGTGTGTGTGTGTGTGTGTGTGTGTGTGTGTGTGTGAGTGAGTGAGTTAGAGAGAGAGAGAGAGAGAGAGGGGGGGGGGGGGGGAGTTGAAATATCACTACACTGGTGTCAAAGTGCTGTCACAGGGGCCAGATGTGGCCCACAGCAAAATTTTTGTATGTGAATTTGATTTGTAAAATATATATTATTTTGTGTTGATTGTGAATTTACCCCACAATTTTATTTGAGCATGATCTTTGTATTTTTTTTCCTCAAGGCTGAAAGAGGATAAAGTTTTACATTTTATTTTACAGTAAGAATTTTCAGAATAAAGATATTTGTTCAGATTAGCAGCACTCTGACACCAAAATGTTACTTCTAAATTCTACAGATTGTTATTTTTTTTTAAGACTTTTTGTCACATGGGCTGTGTGGCTGCAGGTCACTTCAGTTTGACCTCACTGGTTTTTAGAATAATGTACAAAACACTTTTTGACTGTGTATTTCATGTGTATGTTTGGTTGAACTGCAGACTGTTACATCAGAAATATTAAAAACTATCATCACCTGAGCTGACGAAAGCAACAGTAGAGGAAAACTCTGACATGTGACACACAACTGACAAAGTCTGGACGCTGAAGCAGGTTGTTAAGAAAATCCAGCTCAGTTTGCTTCATGTTCACTGACACAAAGTATAATCTTAATCTGTGTTAATCTGCATCATGGATAATCTCATTCCGGTCACATTTCTGAGTCTTCCTCGTAAAATAACTATCGGTTTACACTCTTACGTGTTGATACTCAGCTGAGCGAAGCGCTGTCGCTATGACAAACCTAAAATCCAGTGACGGAACCTTTAATCTGAATCTGCCCTGAGTATCGACATCAGGCTGTTTAAAGTGTGACTGTGTTGTACACAAGATGTAAATAATGTGTAATAACATGAAATGACTTATTTGTTCACCTCTTACAAAATAAAATATAATAGACTGTTAAACTGACAAATGTGACTGGAATATTTTTACACATTCTCTCTTTAATGTGAAGCAAAATGTTTGGTTAAAAGCACACTTCGACTTTAACTCTACTCATTAAAAGAACCTAAAAATTAATGCTGCAGGAACTATTGATAAGAAGTACTTTTATTTAATATATATATATATATATATATATATATATAGCAATCAATTTTATTTATATAGCGCCAAATCACAACAAACAGTTGCCCCAAGGCGCTTTATATTGTAAGGCAAGGCCATACAATAATTATGTAAAAACCCCAACGGTCAAAACGACCCCCTGTGAGCAAGCACTTGGCTACAGTGGGAAGGAAAAACTCCCTTTTAACAGGAAGAAACCTCCAGCAGAACCAGGCTCAGGGAGGGGCAGTCTTCTGCTGGGACTGGTTGGGGCTGAGGGAGAGAACCAGGAAAAAGACATGCTGTGGAGGGGAGCAGAGATCAATCACTAATGATTAAATGCAGAGTGGTGCATACAGAGCAAAAAGAGAAAGAAACACTCAGTGCATCATGGGAACCCCCCAGCAGTCTAAGTCTATAGCAGCATAACTAAGGGATGGTTCAGGGTCACCTGATCCAGCCCTAACTATAAGCTTTAGCAAAAAGGAAAGTTTTAAGCCTAATCTTAAAAGTAGAGAGGGTGTCTGTCTCCCTGATCCGAATTGGGAGCTGGTTCCACAGGAGAGGAGCCTGAAAGCTGAAGGCTCTGCCTCCCATTCTACTCTTACAAACCCTAGGAACTACAAGTAAGCCTGCAGTCTGAGAGCGAAGCGCTCTATTGGGGTGATATGGTACTATGAGGTCCCTAAGATAAGATGGGACCTGATTATTCAAAACCTTATAAGTAAGAAGAAGAATTTTAAATTCTATTCTAGAATTAACAGGAAGCCAATGAAGAGAGGCCAATATGGGTGAGATATGCTCTCTCCTTCTAGTCCCCGTTAGTACTCTAGCTGCAGCATTTTGAATTAACTGAAGGCTTTTCAGGGAACTTTTAGGACAACCTGATAATAATGAATTACAATAGTCCAGCCTAGAGGAAATAAATGCATGAATTAGTTTTTCAGCATCACTCTGACACAAGACCTTTCTAATTTTAGAGATATTGCGTAAATGCAAAAAAGCAGTCCTACATATTTGTTTAATATGGGCTTTGAATGACATATCCTGATCAAAAATGACTCCAAGATTTCTCACAGTATTACTAGAGGTCAGGGAAATGCCATCCAGAGTCAGGATCTGGTTAGACACCATGTTTCTAAGATTTGTGGGGCCAAGTACAATAACTTCAGTTTTATCTGAGTTTAAAAGCAGGAAATTAGAGGTCATCCATGTCTTTATGTCTGTAAGACAATCCTGCAGTTTAGCTAATTGGTGTGTGTCCTCTGGCTTCATGGATAGATAAAGCTGGGTATCATCTGCGTAACAATGAAAATTTAAGCAATGCCATCTAATAATACTGCCTAAGGGAAGCATGTATAAAGTGAATAAAATTGGTCCTAGCACAGAACCTTGTGGAACTCCATAATTAACCTTAGTCTGTGAAGAAGATTCCCCATTTACATGAACAAATTGTAATCTATTAGATAAATATGATTCAAACCACCGCAGTGCAGTGCCTTTAATACCTATGGCATGCTCTAATCTCTGTAATAAAATTTTATGGTCAACAGTATCAAAAGCAGCACTGAGGTCTAACAGAACAAGCACAGAGATGAGTCCACTGTCTGAGACCATAAGAAGATCATTTGTAACCTTCACTAATGCTGTTTCTGTACTATGATGAATTCTAAAACCTGACTGAAACTCTTCAAATAGACCAGGGGTAGGCAACCTGTTCCAGAAAGAGTCATGAGGGTGCAGGTTTTCTTTGCAGCCACTGACTCCACCAGGTGATTTCACTGATTAACTGATTCCATCTGCTCAAAGTGATATTAATCAGTAAAATCACCTGGTGTTGTCAGTGGCTGCAAAGAAAACCTGCACCCTCATGGCTCTTTCTGGAACAGGTTGCCTACCCCTGAAATAGACCATTCCTCTGCAGATGATCAGTTAGCTGTTTTACAACTACCCTTTCAAGAATTTTTGAGAGAAAAGGAAGGTTCGAGATTGCCCTATAATTAGCTAAGATAGCTGGGTTGTTGTGTGGGCTGCCAGAAGAGGAGGTACTGCTGGCCCACCACCAGAAGGCGCCCTGCCTGAAGTGCGGGCTTCAGGCACGAGAGGGCGCTGCCGCCTCAGGAACAAGCCGTGGTGACAGCTGTCACCCATCATCCGTGACAGCTGTCACTAATCAACACATCTGGTATAAAAGCAGGAAGACACCTCCACCAAACTGCCGAGATATCATCTTCATCTGGAGGTAATACTCTCAGCCCCTTTTGTGAGATCGATAAATCTATTATTGTGAGTGCAGGAGAACCGGTCGTTGTTGAGGAGGCTGTGCAAGACGGCGCTCCTTTTCAGCTGAGACCGCTGCAACGCGCTGAGTGAGAGGTGGAGGTGGCATTCCCACCATTGTTACTGGGTGTTCACACACCCACCCTTTGACTGTCTTTTGCTTTCTGCCAGCAGTACCAGATCCGACACGCCGGGAAGGTGGCCACCTGGGGACTCCGGGACTTGGCGGCTCCAGTATTCCTCGGGTTCAGGTGGCGGTGGAAATCGTGTGGTTCCGGTTCGTTTCCAGACGGGCGTCTCCTATCGTCGAGCCTGCCCACACGACACCTTTTATTAATTGACTGTTGCACATTCTGATTCTGCTGTGTTTGGTTGTGACATTCACACCAGTAAAGTGTTATAATTTGACTCCTTCCATTGTCCGTTCATTTACGCCCCCTGTTGTGGGTCCGTGTCACTACACTTTCCCAACAGGATATCTCGGCCAGCGTCATGGACTCCGAGGGGCGTCACCAGGTTGTTGAACAACCAATGGGAGAGCAGGGAGCGCAGGCATCTGCAGGAGGCGTGATTGGTGAGCTACAGCATATTCTCACCGCCTTTACGGCTCGAATGGATCAAATAGCCGAGCAAAACATCCTCCTGTACCGCAGGGTGGAGGCTCTCTCCGCGCAAGTGGCGGCGAGCGCTCAGGGCGCTGCTGCAGCTCCTCCTCCTGTCGATCCTGTGCTAGATATTAATGTTCCAGTGGTGGTCCAACAACCCCTCCCACCATCCCCTGAAGCATACATAAGCCCTCCTGAGCCATACGGAGGTTGTGTGGAGACGTGCGCGGACTTTCTTATGCAGTGTTCGCTCGTCTACGCACAACGTCCTGTCATGTACGCGTCAGACGCAAGCAAAATAGCTTATGTGATCACTCTGCTTCGGGGAGAGGCACGCGCTTGGGCTACAGCGCTTTGGGAGCAAAATTCACGGCTCCTTCACACATACACTGGGTTTGTGAGGGAGTTCAGAACTGTGTTTGATCACCCTAACAGGGGAGAGACCGCTTCAACTGTGCTGCTGTCGATGAGACAGGGACGCCGGAGCGCAGCCGCTTATGCAGTCGACTTCCGCATCGCGGCTGTGAGGTCCGGCTGGAATAACGCTGTGCTCCGCGCCGCCTTTGTAAACGGACTGTCGTCAGTCCTAAAGGAGCACCTAGTGGCCAAGGATGAACCGCGGGAATTAGATGGGCTTATTGATCTCGTTATACGGTTAGACAATCGGTTGGAGGAACGCCGTCGGGAACGAGATGAAGGACGTGGCCGGGCACGCGCCGTCCCTCTTCCTTCCGGGTCCGAGAAGGGTCCGCCCTTACAACGCTCCCTGGCCTCTATGTCCCGTGGGGCGACAGCTCCCCCTGCTGACGAAGCTATGGACACGAGCAGGGCCACATTTAGACCACCTAATAGACAGAGGAGGTTTCCACGCGGGGCGTGTTTTGTTTGTGGCTCAATGGAGCATCAATTGAGCGATTGCTCCAAATGGTTAAACACCAACGCCCGCCCCTACAGACTGGGCTTAGGGTGGGCCAAAAACTTCACGTGGGACACACACATATTGCCGCACGACTCCCAGTTACAATGCTTAGTGGGGATTTAACCCTTCAGGCCCCAGCACTGGTAGACACAGGGTCAGAAGGGAATCTGTTAGACAGCAGATGGGCCAGGGAGGTAGGGCTCCCTCTGGTGGCGCTACCTACACCATTGCAGGTGCGAGCACTAGATGGCACCCTACTCCCTTTACTCACACACAAGACACCACCAGTAACTCTGGTAGTGTCAGGGAATCATAGGGAGGAGATTGAGTTTTTTGTGACTCCTTCTACCTCCCGTGTGATTCTGGGGTTCCCCTGGATGTTGAAACACAATCCCCGGATTGATTGGCCGTCCGGGGTGGTGGTACAGTGGAGCGAAACCTGCCATCGGAGGTGTTTGGGATCCTCGGTTCCTCCCGGTTCCCAGGCGAAGGAGCAGGTCCAAGTACCCCCCAATCTGTCGGCGGTGCCGGTTGAGTACCACGATCTTGCTGACGTTTTTAGCAAGGATCAGGCACTCACTCTTCCCCCACACCGTCCATATGATTGTGCCATCGATTTGTTGCCAGGCGTGGAGTTCCCGTCCAGCAGGCTGTACAACCTCTCCCGACCTGAGCGCGAATTGATGGAGACCTACATCCGGGACTCCTTAGCTGCCGGGCTGATCCATAACTCCACCTCTCCGATGGGAGCGGGTTTCTTTTTTGTGGGAAAAAAAGTTGGCGGTCTTCGTCCATGCATTGATTATCGGGGGCTGAACGAGATCACGGTTCGCAACCGATACCCGTTGCCTTTGTTGGATTCAGTGTTCACCCCCCTGCATGGAGCCAAAATCTTCACAAAGTTGGATCTTAGGAACACATACCACCTAGTTCAGATCCGGAAGGGAGACGAATGGAAGACGGCATTTAACACCCCGTTAGGTCATTTTGAGTACCTGGTCATGCCGTTCGGCCTCACTAACGCCCCCGCGACGTTCCAAGCTTTGGTTAATGACGTCTTGCGGGACTTCCTGCACCGATTCGTCTTTGTATATCTGGATGATATACTCATCTTTTCTCCGGACCCTGAGACCCATGTGCGGCATGTACGTCAGGTCCTGCAGCGGTTGTTGGAGAACCGGTTGTTTGTGAAGGGCGAGAAGTGTGAGTTTCACTGCACTTCTTTGTCCTTCCTGGGGTTTATCATCTCCTCCAACTCCGTCACCCCGGATCCGGCCAAGGTCGCAGCGGTGAGAGACTGGCCCCAACCGACAAGCCGTAGGAAGCTGCAACAGTTCCTCGGCTTCGCAAATTTCTACAGGAGGTTCATTAAGGGGTATAGTCAGGTTGTTAGCCCCCTGACGGCCCTGACCTCACCAAAAGTTCCCTTCACCTGGTCGGATCGGTGCGAAGCCGCGTTTAGGGAGTTGAAACGCCGGTTCTTGACTGCACCGGTCTTGGTGCAGCCCGATCCTGGTCGCCAGTTCGTGGTTGAAGTGGACGCCTCTGACTCGGGGATAGGAGCCGTGCTATCCCAGAGCGGAGAAACCGATAAGGTTCTTCACCCGTGTGCCTATTTTTCCCGCAGGTTGACCCCAGCAGAGCGGAACTATGACGTGGGCAATCGAGAGCTCCTTGCGGTGAAAGAGGCCCTTGAGGAGTGGAGACACCTGCTGGAGGGAGCGTCAGTGCCTTTCATGGTTTTCACTGACCACCGGAACCTGGAGTATATCAGGACCGCCAAGCGACTGAACCCCAGGCAAGCCCGCTGGTCACTGTTTTTCGGCCGTTTTGACTTCCGGATCACCTACCGCCCCGGGACCAAAAACCAAAGATCGGATGCCCTGTCCCGGGTGCATGAACAGGAAGTCAAGACCGAGCTGTCGGATCCACCGGAACCCATTCTCCCAGAGTCCACTATCGTGGCTGCTCTGACCTGGGACGTGGAGAAGACCGTCCGGGAGGCCCTGGCACGGAGCCCGGATCCCGGAACAGGACCGATGAACAGACTATACGTCCCACCAGAGGCCAGGGCTGCCGTCCTGGACTTCTGTCACGGGTCCAAACTCTCCTGCCACCCAGGGGTGCATAGGACCGTGGCAGTGGTCCGGCAGCGCTTCTGGTGGGCGTCCCTGGAGACTGATGTCCGGGCTTACATCCAGGCCTGCACCACCTGCGCCAGGGGCAAGGCTGACCACCAGAAGGCACAGGGACTTCTACAGCCACTTCCTGTACCTCACCGCCCCTGGTCCCACATCAGTCTGGATTTTGTCACGGGCCTCCCGCCGTCCCGGGGGCACACCACCATCCTCACGATAGTGGACCGTTTCTCCAAGGTGGCCCACTTCATGGCCCTCCCGAAGCTCCCGTCGGCCCAGGAGACGGCGGATCTCCTCGTCCACCATGTTGTCCGGCTGCATGGGATACCAACAGACATCGTTTCGGATCGCGGTCCCCAGTTCTCCTCGCAGGTGTGGAGAAGTTTCTGCCGGGAACTGGGGGCCACTGTAAGCCTCTTGTCTGGGTATCACCCGCAGACTAACAGACAGGTCGAACGGGCCAACCAGGAGTTGGAGCAGGCCCTCAGGTGCACGACCTCTGCACACCCGACGGCTTGGAGTGAACATCTGGCCTGGATCGAGTACGCTCATAACAACCAGGTGTCCTCTGCCACCGGCCTCTCCCCATTCGAGGTGTGTCTGGGGTACCAGCCCCCTATGTTTCCTGTGGTGGAGGGAGAGGTCGGTGTGCCCTCGGTCCAGGCCCACCTGTGGAGATGCCGTCGGGTGTGGCGCACCGCCCGTTCGGCCTTGTTGAGGGCCCGGACGAGGGCTAAAGCCCATGCAGACCGTCGACGGTCCCCGGCCCCTACTTACCAGCCCGGGCAGGAGGTGTGGCTTTCCACCAAGGACATTCCTCTCCAGGTCAAGTCCCCCAAATTGAAGGACCGCTTCATCGGACCCTTCCCCATCCTCAAGGTCCTCAGTCCTACCGCAGTGAGGCTCCAACTCCCGGCCTCACTGCGGATCCATCCGGTCTTTCATGTCTCCAGGGTAAAACCGCATCACACCTCACCCCTCTGTGCACCCGGTCCGGCGCCGCCTCCTGCCCGTATTATCGACGGGGAGCCGGCTTGGACAGTTCGCCGGCTTTTGGACGTCCGTCGAATGGGCCGGGGTTTCCAGTATTTGGTGGACTGGGAGGGGTATGGACCCGAAGAACGCTCCTGGGTGAAGAGGAGCTTCATCCTGGACCCGGCCCTCCTGGCCGATTTCTATCGTCGCCACCCGGACAAGCCTGGTCTATGGTGTCTTTGGACAGCTCTTTGGTCTTAGTCATGTTAGTAGTTGGAGTCTTACTGATTGTGTGGGGTGGACAGGTGTCTTTATGCAACTAACAACCTCAAATAGGTGCTTCTAATTTGGAATAATAAGTGGAGTGGAGGTGGACTTTTTAGAGGCGGACTAACACGTCTTCGAGGGCCAAAAGTTCTGCTGATTGGCAGATGTTGAAATACTTATTTGCAGCAGTAACATACAAATAAATCATTAAAAAAAATCATACATTGTGATTTCCGGATTTTTTTTTTTTTTAGATTATGTCTCTCACAGTGGACGTGCACCTAAGATGAACATTTCAGACCCCTCCATGATTTCTAAGTGGGAGAGCTTGCAAAATTACAGGGTGTTCAAATACTTATTTTCCTCACTGTATATATATATATATATATATATATATATATATATAGTACTAAATATATAAAATATATTTAATGTGTAATATATGTGTATATATAATGTGTAATAACATGAAATGACTTATTTGTTCACCTCTTACAATATAAAATATTATACAAATAATGAATGTTTATGAGTTCAATGGTACGAATGCAGAATTGACAGTCCAGCTTTCACTGAATTAAATATTCATTCCATTGAAAGAATGTAAAAACATTCATTTTTGTTTTATGTAACGGCTAAAATAGATCCTTGTCATTTGATATTTTATTAATTTATAAACAACAGAAAAGGGACTTACATTTTGGTGTTCCACTGTAACGTGTAGTCCAGTGATGCTATGCACTGACTTCAGACTTCCATTAAAAAAAAGACTTTGTGTAGTTCCTCAGTCCGCCAAAAATCACGTCAGCGTTTCATATGAACAGGTCTTCATGCATCCAAATGGCTTACAGCGGAGTGGATTTGTGTGTGTGTGTGCGTTCGTGCGTGTGTGTGTTTGTGTAGCAGCTTCAGTTAGCTCAATCAAATCATCGTGTACGCAACCTGGTCAGCGCTTGTGCATGTGTGTACAACAACAAAAAAAGACTGTACGTCCTCAGTGCAGCGAAAAAAAAAAAATCACATCAGAAATGAGTCCAGCTTTTGTTCTTTCTTCCTGCTAACAGCCTCCAGACAGCACAGTGGATTTATATACGAGGTCTATTAGATAATAAACCGACCCTTTTATTTTTTTTTAACTATATGGATTTGAATGACATGCGATTACACCAATCATGCTTGAACCCTCGTGCGCATGCGTGAGTTTTTTCACGCATGTCGGTGACGTCATTTCCCTGTGGGCAGGTCTTGAGTGAGATGTGGTCCCGCCCTCTCGGCTGAATTCCTTTGTTTCACACGCTGCTCGAGACGGCGCGCGTTGCTTTATCAAAATTTTTTCTGGACCTGTGAGGAATATCCGAGTGGACACTATTCAAGGAGAAATTAAGCTGGTTTTCGGTGAAAAGTTTAACGGCTGATGAGAGATTATGGGGTGTTTCTGTTGCTGTAAGGACTTCCCACAGAGCAGGACGTCGTGCAGTGCTTCCAGACGCCGTCGTCGGCCTGTTTTGACCTGAAAACATCCTAATTTAAGGCTCTGTTCACCCAGGATGTCGTGAGAGAACAGAGAAGATTCAGAAGAGGCCGGCATGAGGACTTTATGTGGACATTCCACTGTTTAAGGACATTTTGTAATGAAAGACGTGCGCGCAAATTCGCCGAGTCGTTTCCGTGACGACTCGGCAAATCTGTGTGCGCCGCGACAGGAAAAACACCTCCGTGTTGAAAACCATTTGTAAAATTCAGGCGGCTTTTGATGACTTTCAACAAGTGAGTAACTGAGAAATTGCCCGTTAAGGTTTCCAACGGAGGTGTTTTTCCTGTCGCGACCCCCCGCGGTCGGGTCCAGCCCGACATGCGACTCTGCCCGCACGTTCTTTCATTACAAAATGTTCGTTAACAATGGAATGTCCGAATAAACTCCTCATGCCGACTTCTTCTGAAAGTTCTCTGTTCTCTGACGACTTCCTGGATCAACAGAGCCTGAAATGTGGAAGTTTTCAACTTGAAACGGTGAGACGCTGCCACCTCGAAGCGCAGATCGCCGTCAGGCGCCGTGGGCCGTCCTTACGGCAACACTACCAGACCAAAATCTCTCATCAGCTGTTAAAATTTTTACCGAAAACCAGCTGAATTTATCGAATGGTGTCCACTCAGTTGTGCCTTACAGTTTTGAAAAAATTTTGATCAAACAAAGCAGCAGTCTCTGAGCCATTCCTAAACAATGAAAAAACGACGAGAGGGTGGGCGACTCCTCACTCAAAGACTGCCCACAGGCGAATGACGTAACCGACAGGCGTGAAAAAACTCTCGCATGCCCACGAGGGTTCAAGCATGTCTGATGTAATCACACATGATTCAAATCCATATGGTTTTTGAAAAAAATAATAAGGTCGGATACTTTTCTAATAGACCTCATATATATATATATATATATATATATATATATATATATATATATATATATATATATATATATATATATATATATATATATATATATATATGTGTGTGTGTGTGTGTGTGTGTGTGTGTAATAACATGAAATGACTTATTTGTTCACCTCTTACAAAATAAAATATAAAAGACTGTAAACAAAATTTGACTTTATTTCTACTCATTAAAAGAACCTAAAAATTAATGCTGCAGGAACTATTGATAATAAGTACTTTTATTATTATTTAGTACATATGTATGCCTGTGATTTGAACATACCACTGTCCCAGCTTTTTTGAAACATGTTACAGGCATCCATTTCAAAATGAGCAAATATTTGCACAAAAACAATAAAGTTTATCAGTTAGAACATTAAATAGCTTGCCTTTGTGGTGTATTCAATTGAATATAGATTGAAGAGGATTTGCAAATCATTGTATTCTGTTTTTATTTACATTTCACACAACGTCCCAACTTCACTGGAAATGAGGTTGTCGGAACATATTCAGAGGTAATGAGAGATGAATCATTTCCAGCACATTCAGCCCAAGAGTGGGCCACAGGTCCTTAAACAGTTAGCAGGTTGTGCTTTTAGTAGACTTTAGGAGTTTCGTCAGCGCATCTAGTGAGATACTATCAAATTCAGCCTCATGGGTTCCAGCATACAGCTACTTGAATTTGTTTTAGATTTAGCGATTACGTTCCTGTTGTTTGGTCTTAGATGCATTGATAAGCACAGTTTGATGCTTGAGTGTGCACTGAGGTGATATTATTGGATGTGCATTGCAGTAATATAATTTGGTTAGTCAGTTAATCGTTAACTACACACCATTTATTACCAGGCTGGATATACACAATATTGCTTGTATTGGAGCTCCATCTTTTGGACAATATGAGTTTTGCAGTATTTCTGCAGTAGTTGCAGAAATACTTAGAACCGAGGAAAAAAGTATCTTTCAATTTAATTTCTACTACAGACAACATAATGAATGGACTGTGTCTCAGGAGGATATGTCTGATGTTGGCGTGACCTCCTGGAGAGATTTAAGGACCTTTATTATTTGAATATCTGATGTGTATCTGTAAATTCTGTCAATATTCTGATAGATATTACTTTTTGTTATTGCAGAACCACAACCACACATACAAACCCTTATCTTCACAGTCGGCCTGCCTGCACTTTCCATGTAATCCAACCTCTCTGAGGGCTGCTGCTTATTATTTTTCGCAGTAAATAGAGCCCATTTGTTGCTTTGGCCTCTGGATTACCAGCATAAGCTGTCTGACTGATGAAGGATCAGGTGTTGCACAATCCCACCAGCCTCTAGATGTAGATAAGCTTCCATTTTCTATACCTGCTTACTCCAGTTAAGAGGGCTGGAGCCTATCAGAGCCAACTGTACTTTCTCAGGAGGCTCAGATCTTTCAATGGCTGCAGAAATATGTTGCAGATGATGTATCACTCGGTGGTCTCAAGCGTTATCTTCTATGCTGTCATGTGCTCGGGCAACAGGCTGAAGGCAGCTGACACGAACAGACTCAACGAGAGCTGGCTCTGTCCTGGGGGTTGAGCTGGAGTCTGTGGTGGAGGTGTCAGAGTGGAGGATGCTGAGGAAACTGCTCAAAATCCTGGACAACACCTCCCACCCCCTGCATGCCACACTGACGTCCTGTCAGAGCACCTTCAGTCGTAGACTGAGACCACTGAGGTGCACCACGGAATGCCACAGGAGGTCTTTCCACCTGTGGCAGTCAGACTGCATAACTGCTCCCCTTCTGCAGGATGAATACGTAATGAACTTATGTGCAATATTATCAAACATCTTGTGCAATATATCTTCCAGTCATTACGCATAAATTTGGTGTATTTATTGTGCTTTATTTGATCATTTTAGGCACTATTCTACACTTGCTTTTTTGTACTTGTATTCTAGTTGGCTTTTTTCTATTTAACTCCTAACACTTTCTGTAAATGCGTATTTAACTAACTGTTGTTTACTGTTTCTGTACTCTGGCAAAATAATTTCCTTTGGGATAAATAAAGTTGATCTTTATCTTTAATCCCAGCAGTCATAGGATGTGAGATGGTGCATACATACTCGTACAAAGGGGGGGGGGTCACTGCCCAAATTCTTTTGAACCTGATTGTATAGAGACTGCTTTTAATTTATACACTCACAGAAATATTTTATAATATTTTAAGATTTATGTAATTTTATTACATGACAAATTCCCATTTACTTTTTTTAGATGGTTTGTATTAAAATGATCAAAAAAAAAAAAAAGCAAATGGGAATTTGTCATGTAATAAAATTACATAAATCTTAAAGTTAGGGTTAAATATTTCTGTGTGCAACAACTCACTATTTTAGAGTTTCTGTTTTTAAAAACATAACCATCGAAAGTACTTTTTGTGTATCCACTGCACATGTGATTGTAATTTATTTTCTCATTGTATTTCTGCTTTAATTAAAAAAATACAGCTGGTTTGCCTTCAGTCTGTGTGTCCATAAACACAAGCTCTTTACTGAACTCTACTTTAACAGAGTGAAGAAACCTCATGTTGAAGAACTTTCAGATGTTTGATGGCGTGAAGTCCTCCAAATGTAATGTCAATATCATGTGACTTTTTTCTTTCTTTCTTTGTGATATTTTCAGCTCCAGTCCACCCTTCCCAACTATACTGTCATTAGGGCACACCTGCAGTTCAAGAAAATCAAACAACGATTTTGAAGAGTACATTCATTTTTAAATTACTCGTATAATAGTGTGATGGGTCTTAGCGGGGTCTACAGAGGACTCCGTCAATAATATCAACATCATAAAGCACACACATACAAAATGCAGTGCTTAAAAATAAATATGTGCAATTATATAGGGGAAGCCGGGGCACAGTGGATCTGAAATGTTGTTTTGTGGCAGCATAAACACATTATGCATAGGTGTAGGTCATTCTATTGTGGATTTAATACAACAAGTTATTGTTTATAAGGCTGTGCTATTTATTTCTCCCCAAGTGTAATTTACAGGTGTTTAAAATCGATTTTAAAATTTTTGATTCACTGTGCCCCGGACACTAATTCACGCTGCATAGTGAATTAGTGTCTGGGGCACAGTGAATCAACTTAGAATATAATGAAAAAACACATGATTATAAAGATTTCTTCAAAATTATTAAATATATGCTGATGCATATACAAACTATAATCCAGCAAACCGGCTATGTAATTAATGTGTGAGTGCATTATATAATGATATATTATATAATATAATATATATATAATGATATAATTATAGAAATCATTCATGGAAAAATAAATGCATACGCTTCAACAAGTAATATTTGTCATCCGCTTGATACTGGAGCTTAGTAAATCACTTTCTAGACTGATCCACTGTGGACCGATTCACTGTGCCCCGGGTGCATGTGACATGAGTCATGTTATCAAATAGATGATAGTCTGGAGAAGACATAACACATGCTCATCAGTTGGACGGGGTAGTCTTCTAACTAATAATTTTTTGGGCCACCTTTCCTCTGTTGTGAGAAATAAATTCAAAGACACTGACATCCACAAAATTTACTGTTGATAGGAAAAAATTGACTTCACTTGCCACTTAGTTTTACCCTTAATGTATCCAAAAGCAAAACACTAATTTATAAGTCTTTATACATATGTAGATTTACAGCTATAGCTACCGATTCACCTTGCCCCGGTTTCCCCTATATAAAAAGTGAATAAACATGTTTCTTTTGTGGTTCAAACAGATAATACAGTAATCAAACACAACAAATACCAAGGTGAGAGAAATCACATTTCATGGATGACTGCACTGCAAGAAGGGGAAACAGGATGTGTACAGCTGGGACCATAAGTATTTGGACAGAGATGGCTTTTCTGGTTATTTATTTATTTATTATTGTTATCATTATTGTTGCCTGTGTACACCACCACAGTGGATTTGAAATGAAACAGTAAAGACATGCCCGTGAAGTGCAGAGATTCACACAGTGTTTAACAAAAAAGGAACACTTTGAAACACTTAAAGGGAGAAAAAATCATGCTGGATGTCTTTCCTGATGTGGATTGGATAATGATGATGCAAACATCAATTGTCTGATCAATATTCAAAGAAAACACAATCTCCCAAGAATTCAATAAATTCCTCTTTGTGGTTTTTTTTTCCTTGCCGGCAGAGGGCGCGATGAGGTCGGATTATGTTTGTTAAAGAGCTGCACCAATCAGAAACTAGCTCGAGGAAATAAATCCTGGCTCGCTGTGTCCATGGCAACGGCTTTACCTCCTGACAGCTGAGGAATGAAAATGGGGAGAGAGGAGCTGTCACGTGGACTGAAGTGGTTCTTAATGAACCTCTAGAAACAAGAGCCAGAACCTCCTACAGTGACTCGTCTGCGGGGATAAAACTAGATCTAGATTCCGAAGAAAACAAGAATCAGCATCGGGAGATACTGTGTGCATAAACAGGCAAAAACTAGAATGAAAGAAGGGGAAAAGAGGCAGTTAAGGAAGAATCGAGGGTAGGTTCTAGGAAGGAAAAATATTTTAAGAATTGGATTTTTCAACAATCTAAATTTCTGTAGTGAATAATTTCTTTGGGCTTCTGAGTTTTTGCTCGTGTGTGTGTGTGCGTGCGCGCATGTGGATTTTATTCCACACTAACAAATGCCTTACGAATTAAAAATATAACGTGATGTGGAATTTTTATATACAAATTCGCTTACTTTTTCACATAAATAAATTCTGTATGATAAAAAATGGGATTTTTGGTCACGTAATTGGAATAAGTGGGTATAAACAATTAAAACAGTTTTTTAATTGAAAAAAAATATGAAACATCTTTATCGAGCACAATATAGTATGTTGGATTGAAATGTATAAAATGCAAATTAAATTTCATGCATTTAAAAAAAACTTAATGAATTATCACAATCATTTTATGTATAATTGATATTTCTGTAGAACTCCAAAAGGTCTCACATGTGGGTGTGGCCCTGTTTTGCGTGTACCCGTGCGGTTCTGCCCAAAGTTCCTAAAACTTTATCCAATTGGCTGGATTTATTACGTTTTTCTACTATGATTGGACAGCCTTTCCTTCAATCAATGTCAAATCTTTGTGCTTATTAGGTAGCCACACCTCCTCTCACTTGGAGCCAGTAGTTTATTGGTGCGTCTAGGACTCTGGGGAGGCTCGTCTGGGGGAGGAAACGGATTTTCAGGGTTTTCCCCCCGTAGTGTTATATATTTAGCTGGGATAACATTAAAGTTGTGGATATTATTATTTTTTTATTTGCTTGTTTTTTGGCGTTAACATTTGTTACCTGGCTGCTCTGAGTGACTTGTTTTCAGCAACACGATTGCTAACAAGTAGTTAGCCTAGCCAGCTAGCCCAAGCGGCTCGTCGTGAGACGCTGCAGAGGAGAAGTCCAGTCCGTTTTTTGCGCCCTAATCTGAAACCAGCGTTGTTTTCACCGCGGCTGGCTGGCTGGGTGAAGCAGACTACGTAACGTTAGCTCGCACGCCGACGCTAGCACACTGTAGTTGGATTTTACACCGGGCGGGTGTCTTCTGTGGAGGGATACTGCAAGTCGCTACACTGGCAAGGAGACCGGCTAAAAAGAAGAGGCGAAATAAGAGCGTGCAAGGAACACGCCGAGAAGGAGGCGACTGGCTGGACTAGCCGGGGAGACACTTTCCCAACGTAAGTGATGCTCCGTAACGGTGGCCAAATCACTTCGCGGTACACCAGCATTTACTCAGCCGGTCACTGAGGCGGCTTTAGCGGCTACACCGCAAAGCTAGGCTACACACTGAGCTAGCAACACCACTAACACCTGATGAAAAGTGTGACAGCGTCGTGGCATTTACTTAACAACTTGACCGCAGTTGCTGCATTCATTTCCATTGCGAAACAAATACTTAAATGCTAAATTCCGTCATCTACACCGTACACAACCATGTTGGAAAGACTAAAGCTAATTAGCCGCTTAGCTAGGTCGTGCAGGCTTGTGATTTATTTTTTCCTCGATGTATTTTCATCACATGACGACCGCGGTGGCTGCTGGTAAAGTTACAAATTCAAGGAAAACGTATGAAGCAGTTTGCAAGTGGAGAGACTTAAGCAGTTTCTCGAAAAAGCTCCGTCTGCAGACTGCAAGACAGGCGGAATGTGTGGAGGCGGAACGTGGAGCAGGGGGGCGTAACTTTTAGCAGGAGATATATTTTGTGAAGGGCTGTTACCTATATGTAGCCACATTTTTCTAATCAAAGATCACGAGTTGGGGTGCTAGATCCTACTACAGCGTTCACTGGGTAAAAGGTGGAGGACAGGCCACCAATCTATCATAGGGTCACCTATAAACAGACAAACACAGCCACACTCCCATGCACACCTGTGGGCAATTTAAATCCCCGGTTAATCTAACCTGTTAGTCTGTAGGATTGTGAGGGAACCCACGTGTACACCAGGACCAGGGGCTAAGCGATCCCAGTACCATCTTGCTGTAAGGCAGCAGTACTTATCACAAAGCCACCATGCCACCTTTAGCTGTATTAATACCAATTTCTGTAATTACGTAGTGATTCTTATTGGTCAGTCTCAGTCCCGTGATTATGACTGCATCCATATGTAGGGATGAAGACCTTAAATATTTTCTTTGGTTCCAAAGTATTTGTAATTATTTATCTTTCTAATTTTATGGCAGTCAATGAATAGCTCACGTTTGAGGTGGCGGGGTGGGGATACTGACTGGCACTCCCAATCACTGTCCCCTACCACGCTTCATGCATGTTTAGGAAGGTGACGCCACCAGTTTATTACAAACATTGACGTTTTATTTGAATTGTGTAAGATTTCACATCTGGGATGTTTGCTTAATAGCGACGCTGCCTATGATGATTTTTAATCTGGATAGAGTGAGGTTTTATGAGATGCCGTCATTTGCGCAAAACCAAACAAACTAAAATAGACAAAATATTCTCCCTATTGACGTTTCAAATCCCGCAAAACCTCGGAGAAGTCGCCGCGCTGCGAGATCTCAGTAACATTGAGACGTTCTGATCGGGCTGCACTTTAACCCCTGTGCACGGACAACACCATTAACATTGCAACATAAAACTATTTTATATTGTGCCTAAAACTCTCATGAATATATTCTCTGGGTTTTTAGACATTGTTATTGTTTGTTTTATGTAAACATGCGAGAATCACAGGCTGTCTCTCCGTTATTTTCAGTGGGAGCTGCAGTGAGCTACGCTCGCTTCCTGTTCATTCGTTCTGGGGGAAAGTGGTTTGCTCTTTAACGTCTTGATTATTGTTCTTTACAACACTGTTTGCCCTCTTTGTTCGAGACTAATATATATAACATGTCTGAAATTTGGTTTGTGTTTATTAAATTCCACGCAGATTAAACGTAGCAGACACGGATTATTTGTTATAATTGTTTTAGCAAGTTTTCAGGGTGTCATGCTTGTAGTCTCTTATTAATGTGACGAAAAGCATAAAAAATTACATTTTTGTAGTATAATATTCATTTACAATTGTCATCATGTGGATTCTCTGTTGTTTGACTGCAGCGACTCTCTGGCACGCAAGGGATTATGGGATATGTTAGTAGGGCGAATTGAAGGTGGGTCTAGTCAAAAAAGGGAGCTGCAGAATAAATTCATCCAACCTGAAGGACAAACACCGCAAACCAATTCAAAAACATTTAATGAAAAAAGAAAGTTTACATTTACACTCTCTCATGGTGGTAAAGTTCTTAATACAGCTCTCTGCTGCTCACAGATTAAAGCCACTGTATGCAGGTTAGGGCTGCAGCTGTTGATTATTTTAGTAATCAAGTATTCTATCAGTTATTCTGGTGATTAATCAAGTAATCGGATAAAAAGTACTTTTGCGTTTTTAAAAAACATCAGTAGTCCAGGGCTGTCCCTAAGCAGTGATGCAATATCGCTGCGCCAGTGTTGATATTTTGCTTAAATGGTGATGGGATGTGGGTTTCTGTTTTTTTTGTTTTTCCAACTGGTAAAATTTAACAATTTTAAAGTTTTATTTATTTATTTATTTATTTATTTATTAATAAAGGTTGGTGAACTGGGTCCCTGCATGATTTTGTTTTTATCCCTCTTTATCTGTGATTCAGCAGAATCATTTCTGCTGAATCAGGGAGACAGATACCCTCTCTACTTTTAAGATTAGGCTTAAAACTTTCCTTTTCGCTAAGGCTTATAGTTAGGGCTGGATCGGGTGACCCTGGACCATCCCTTGGTTATGTTGCTTTAGACGTAGACTGTGGGGGGGTTCCCATGATGCACTGTTTCTTTCTCTTTTTGCTCCGTATGCATCACTCTGCATTTAATCATTAGTGATTGATCTCTTTTTCCTGGTTCTTTCCCTCAGCCCCAACCAGTCTCAGCAGAAGACTGCCCCTCCCTGAGCCTGGTTCTGCTGGAGGTTTCTTCCTGTTAAAAGGGAGTTTTTCCTTCCCACTGTGGCCAAGTGCTTGCTCATAGGGGGTCGTTTTGACCGTTGGGGTTTTTCATAATTATTGTATGGCCTTGCCTTGCAATGTGGAGCGCCTTGGGGCAACTGTTTGTTGTGATTTGGCGCTATATAAGAAAAAAGTTGATTGATTGATTGATTTCAGCTGGAGGTTGAACATGCAAGCCTCACAGTCAGTTTGTTTAAATGATTATTTTATTTAAGTTTACCGTGTTTATGAGGCGTTGTGTGTTGCCCAAAAAAGCGAAAATTAAAAAGCGGAACACCTAAGAAAGACTGGACTTCTGCTGTTTGTCAGCAGAAGTCCTACTCTTCACTCACTCCGGGGTCATTCCATGTCAATTCAATGAGGGCCTCACGCACTTTCTCAGATTTTCTTAAAATTTTAATCAAATATTTCCCAACTATTCAGAACAACAAATCTGACGTTTGAGGCCTGTAGGCCAAGTAGTTTCTGAGATATGGCCAATTTAGTGTGCATGGGGTCTGCCGTTTTCTTTTTTTTTTTTTTTTTTTAAGGCAAAAATTATGGCTGTCATTTCTGGAGCCATGTTCAAGGTAGAATATCTCAGCAAATAATTGACTTGGAGGCCTGAAATTTTCTGTGGCAGTTGTCATGAACACCCAGACTTGGACTATAGTCAAACAACAGACATTGACACTAAACTGTAAAGTTTATGTATGCTCAGACTATGGAAAATATTACATTGACTATTGTGAGCATCCATGTTTGAGACACTGAAGCATACCATTTACACTCAAAGAAGCCTTTCCATTTCTTGGCTCCTTAATGCCAGCTATACTGGCTATGAAATATGTAAATTTGGCATATCTGTGCTAAACAGTTATTGTGGGAGAAACCTCTGAAGTCTGAAAAAACATTTTGTGGTCAGATTTTATTAGAAGAAAAGCTCATGTGGGCAGGAAATAAAACTCTTCAAACTGATTCAATTTTGAAGATATTCATATCTACTTTATGTGTTATAAATATGGCCTTTTTTATGAAACTCCTTCCTGGTTAATTTAAGCATCCAATTATGGCTAATTTGTGCACTCGCAAATGTATTTCTAGTGCTGAAATGACAATTTCATTTTAATTGTGTGCACACACTGCATTCATATGATTCATGGCACACCCCAGAATGCTTGCACAGAGATCTGCCAGGGGGATTCCCCAAAGTTTCCACGGTTACTAGGCTTATATCCACCTGCATGATGAGTGTGATGTTGTGTGTTGTGCCTGTTCTACAAAGCAGAAGTTCTCTTGTTGCGTCATCTAAGTCTGTGATGGGGTTGACCCCTTGTTTCCTACAAGAAACCATGAAATTGAAAAGTGTTATTCCAAAGCATTACATGACTCTGACAAGAATAATCAATACCAATAGAAAAACTGCGTTCATTGTTTATTGGTCTGTTTAAAGAAATTTGAAACGTAGATCATCAAAATATTCACCTACAGAAAGAAGTGTGATGACATTCACTTTCATCAGACCAAAAAGAAGAGGGAGGAAGATGTGCAGCCATTCTTACTCCAACCAGACTGACAGCAGCAGCTTTGAACATGTCCAGACATGCAGTACCCCATTCACTGCATTGCTCATTGTATCCCTTGTATCTGCTGCATTGTATCCCTTTCTGTTTTCCTGGGTAATTATTTGTTTGTTCACATCTTTACAAGTTTTGGATGTTTCTCGGTATCAGGAGCTCAGCCAAAGTCGGCCCGAAGTCTTGACATTTTATTGAAATGGCAATAGGATGTGGCTTTCTGTTTTGATTTTCCGAACTTGTAAAATTTAATCATTTTAAAGTTTTATTTGTTTTATGTATTTTGTTTTTAATGTTGGTGGACTGGGTCCCTGTGGGAAGTTTTTTTTAATTTTTTTTTTTATCCCTCTTTCTCTGCGATTCAGCAGATGCATTTCAGCTGGAGGTTGAATATGCAAGCCTCGCAGTCACATTTTTATTATTATTATTTTTAAGTTTCCATGTTTGTGAAGTGTTGTGTTGCCCAGAAAAGCGAAATTAAAAACCAAAACACTCAATGTGAGTCTGAGCAAAAAGAAAGAAAAAGAGGATCTTCTTTCAGAGACTGTAGGTGTGGCTGAGGACGGAGCTGTGACTTGCTGGTGTGAGGGGAGTGCTGAGAGCCCCTCACACCGGGCAGAGAGAGGCAGCAGTTGGCCGCCGCGCGAATAGTCACACCCCACGTAGAGCAGAGAGCAGCTAGCGGACAAAACTGTTAAAAAAAAAAAAAAAAAAACCACACTGCTTTGCTTTTGCGCATTAAGTCTCTTTCAGATGATCACTGTGGACCGTCTTTCTCCTAAAAGGCTTTATTTACTGTGTCACGTTGGAAAGCTGTGGTTTTTGTGCTAAACGGATTAGTGCCTACACGACTCAAGTGCATGCTGTAGTATTACAACGTTAAATGAAACTTCAAGGCACAGAATTTGCCTCAAACATTTTTTTGTCATTGAATTATTCGAGTTACTTGACTAATCGTGTCAGCCCTAGCGTAGGCGTTGCTCTATCGCAACTTGAAAATCCCCCATTGTGAGATGTTGAAAGATTCACACACCTCGCTAGATGTATATTAAGAGAATTTATTATATGGCTATGTAGCTATGCTGTTTGTGTAGCAAGTGCTGCCTACCTAACTTTGTGTAAATTGTTTTAACGTATCATATTACTTACCCAAATTGTAACCCTAACCATTTTAAAACTTCTAAACAGATGCTAACTTTTAGAGATATTTGTTAATTTCTTCTTGTCTAAATTGCACGTACTGGTTTGCATGTTGTGCTCCTACAAGTAGAGCTGGGTATCTATTCAAATTTCAAGAGTAGATTTGATTCAGATTTTTAAGAATCAGAATTGATTATTTTGATTCAATCCGATCTTGATTTTGGTTTACAGTTTTACATGATTGTCTACTAGTTATGCAACATATTAATACTACTTGACAAAATTTGGCACTTAAAATGCAGGCAACAGTGTTTCAGAGAGTTATAAATTTAAAAATTTTCTGGGGGTTAACGGTCCTGGTCTCCCCTACAAATTCTCCTAAATTCTCCTGCAGTAGAAGAATGCAGCTCCCACAGTCCACACCAGAGAATCTTTGTGCGCTGTTCCACGGAAATGGCACGTTATGAGGAACGAAAAAAAAAACTGTGAATTATACAGCAGGCGATATTCTTTTCTTGCCCACAACACCAGTCCCGGCGGGAGTCATGAGTAACATCTTTAAATGGCTAATATGCACCCTCGGAAACAGCGCAACGGCCCAACTGCAGCGTAATTTTTTCAGGCATGCTGTTATAACATTGGCGAGAAGTGCATACATATTATTTTTGAAAAACATCGATCTTTGGATGTATGACTCGATCTATGGGAATTAAAATGAGAATCGATTTAAAATCGGCGAATCGATCTTTTCAACCCAGCATTACTTACAAGACGTGTAGCTTCTCAATTTAATTTAAGAAGATAATTTGTCGTCAAGTCGGCTTTTTAAGCACATTGACTTTGGGTGCCTGGATGACTCCTTGCTAGAAGGAGTTCCAGTTGTTGATGACGTACTGCAAGAAATTGGCTGACTAATGTTTGATGTTGCTCTTTGTACAACTTCTGTCTTGTAGTGACTTGTGTCATAAATGTTTATGGTCTTGAATGCCTTGATCTCCCTTCCGGTATCTGCTGAAGGTCAGAGTTGGCAAGCTTAGTTTCTAGGTGTTCGTCATAAAGATAGATTGAGACCATGAATTTGCTTAATAGCCCTCCTCTGCACGTCATCCATCTCCTTTTTTATAAAATAGGCCTTTGGTGGGGGGGTGGGGGTTTGGCTTCTGTACGTCACATAATTTGATGTTGCGCCATCTACTCACCCTCACAGTTTTCTGTGAGGGTGAAAAAAACATTTCTGGTTTCATATCTGTTCGGTCAGACTGGCGCTGTGTGCTGCCGGGTTAGATAAAAAGGCCACTCAGTGACTGTGTCGCACAGCAGTATTATAAATATGTCTCTGTACACTACCTTGGTTGTTTGCAGTAGTGTGGTATAGTCAGCTTGTAAAAATGTGACGTTGATGTTGCTACCCAGACTGTCCTAGTGCATTCTTGTTTCCATGCATAGTTGTAATCAGCTACTTAAATCTTAACACGCAGGCTGTAACAATGCAGGTGTCATCTCATTGTGGGGCTTAATGTAATTTGACATTCAAACGTACATCTAATTTGACAATGATCCCTATGGTTTTATTGAAATGTTACACGGTCAAGGAAAAGAGTGAAGGTATGTGATTAATTTCAAAGACAAAAATTTGTATTGAATAGGCACCATGAAATTTCTCTGCCTCTAAATAGTTATGAACAGGACACAGACTTGAGGCTTCCTATTCTGTTATAATGGGTTTTTACAGTGGATTATATATATATATATATATATATATATATATATATATATATATATATATACGAGGGCTGTCAATAAAGTAACGGTCCTTTTTATTTTTTTCAAAAACTATATGGATTTCATTCATATGTTTTTTACGTCAGACATGCTTGAACCCTCGTGCGCATGCGTGAGTTTTTCCATGCCTGTCGGTGACGTCATTCGCCTGTGAGCACTCCTTGTGGGAGGAGTCGTCCAGCCCCTCGTCGGAATTCCTTTGTCTGAGAAGTTGCTGAGAGACTGGCGCGTTGTTTGATCAAAATTTTTTCTAAACCTGTGAGACACATCGAAGTGGACACGGTTCGAAAAATTAAGCTGGTTTTCAGTGAAAATTTTAACGGCTGATGAGAGATTTTGAGGTGATACTGTCGCTTTAAGGACTTCCCACGGTGCGAGACGTCGCGCAGCGCTCTCAGGCGGCGTCATCAGCCTGTTCAAGCTGAAAACCTCCACATTTCAGGCTCTATTGATCCAGGACGTCGTGAGAGAACAGAGAAGTTTCAGAAGAAGTCGGTTTCAGCATTTTATCCGGATATTCCACTGTTAAAGGAGATTTTTTTAATGAAAGACGTGCAGACGGGTCCGCGCGTCGGGACGCAGCCGACGCGGTGCGGCGGCACAGGAAAAACACCTCCGTGTTGATAACCATTTGTAAAATCCAGGCGGCTTTTGATGGCTTTCAGTGGAGTGAGTATATGAGAAATTGTTTAACAGCAGGACATGTTCCAACTTGTCCTTAAGGCTTCCAACAGAGGTGTTTTTCCTGTGGCGGAGCGTCGCGGCGGCTGCGTCCCGACGCGCGGACCCGGGTGACGACGGCGGCTGAGAGCGCTGAGCGACGTCTCGCACCGTGGCAAGTCCTTAAAGCGACAGAATCACCTCAAAATCTCTCATCAGCCGTTAAAATTTTCACTGAAAACCAGCTTAATTTTTCGAACCGTGTCCACTTCGATGTGTCTCACAGGTTTAGAAGAAATTTTGATCAAACAAAGCGCCAGTCTCTCAGCAACTTCTCAGACAAAGGAATTCCGACGAGGGGCTGGACGACTCCTCCCACAAGGAGTGCTCACAGGCGAATGACGTCACCGACAGGCGTGGAAAAACTCTCGCATGCGCACGAGGGTTCAAGCATGTCTGACGTAAAAACATATGAATGAAATCCGTATAGTTTTTGAAAAAAATAAAAAGGACCTATACTTTATTGACAGACCTCGTGTGTGTGTATATATATATATATATATATATAATATATTTGATTTGTGGTCTTTGCAAATTAATTGAATACTTTTTATAACCGATTTAATGTCCTGAATTTTAATCGCATTTGTGTGTCCTTCAGAATGATGAGCCCAGCAACATTAACTTACCCATTGATAGAGGTGTGGTCCTTAAGCACTTTAAAAGTGTTAAGGAAAGGACAAGTTCAGGGCCTGATGGTATTGGGGGAAGGGTACTAAAAAACTGTGCAGAGCAATTGGCTGATATATTCTGCCACATCTTTTCTTGTTCAATGGAACTTCGTAGAGTACCCTCCCTTTGGAAATCCTCAACAATTGTTCCAATACCAAAAAATAAATCACCTAAAGAACTGAATGACTACAGGCCTATAGCACTAACATCTCTTGTTATGAAGACTTTTGAGAAAATTGTTAGAGGAGCTTTTAAGACAAACACGGAGTGTTAGACCCAGTTCGCATACAGATCTGGAAGGGGCGTGGATGATGTGATCTCCACTTTACTCAATCTGGCTTTGCAGCATCTTGAAGGTGCAAATACCTTTATTCAGATGTTGTTTATTGATTTCTCCTCTGCTTTTAACTGCATACAACCATATGTATTGGCGGAGCGATTAAGAGACATGAATATTGATGTTGGCCTAATCTTATGGATTATTGACTTTTTAACAAACAGATCGCAGAGAGTCAGAGTTAATGAAACTCTCTCCGATGCTGTTGTATCATCCACTGGAGTCCCTCAGGGCTGCATTTTATCCCCTTTGTTGTTTGTTTTTTATACTAATCTCTGTCAAAGCCAACATGATAATCATCACATCATAAAATATGCAGATGATTCAGTCATCCTGTCCCTTTTGCACGGTCATGACTCCACAGACCATAGTTTGGTCTTGCTGGACTTTTTAGAGTGGTGCCATTCATCTTTTATACATATAAATGTGGATAAAACCAAAGAAATGCACATTGATTTCAGGAAAACACCACCTGTTCTGAATCATATGTCCATTGATGGGAAGCCCATAGATATTGTTGAGAATTATAAGTATCTGGGCACCCAAATTGACAATAAATTATCTTTTGAATTGCAGGTTAATGCAGTGTGCAGTAAGGCTCATCAGAGAATGCACTTTCTGCGAAATTATAATGTAGATGGTGTCTTCATGAAAATGTTGTACAGTTGCTTTGTGGAGTCTGTGTTAACCTTTTCCTTCCTGTGTTGGCTTAACCTATTAAACCTTAAGAATCGCAATCGTCTTTGTAATATTGTCAAGGAATGTGGTAAAATTGTGGGAACTCAGTGCATGGACATTATGGGCCTTTTTAAAACAAGGGTTGTGTCAAAAGCCAGGAAAATTATGGCCGATTCTGCACACCCTCTGCACCCACAATTTAAGTTTCTGCCCTCGGGCAGACGCCTGGTAATGCCCAGATGCAGAACCAACAGACTAAAAAAACTCTTTTATTCCCACAGCCATTGCTCTCCTAAATAACACCTAAGGACTCACTGTTGCACTTAAGTCTATACTGACTCGCACCTTATTTCTGGGCTCTTGTTTTATATATTTATTCTGCTGTGTTTTTATGTTTTTATGTTTTTTATGAATTTGTATGATGTGGTTTTATGAATGTAATGTAATTTTTACTGCTGACTGCACCTGAACTGCCCCCATGGGGACTAAATAAATGATCAGATCAAATCAAAATGTTTATGTTTAAGAAAATGCAGCCTTACAAGGTTGATCAAGTGATTCTAGATGTAAATTTACTTATCTGCTTTGCTCATTCGGAGTTGGCTGGCAGTTTAGCGAAGCGCTGGTCAGTAGTCAGCAGAGACGCTGCTCCCCTCTTTTAGCTCCGGGTGATAACGTAGCATGTGGGCTTGCGGATTTGAAGTGTTTCCGAAGTACTTGACTTTCATTTTGCAGATTCTGCACACTACATAAGTCATGTCAAGCTCCTTCTTATGCAGCAAATAATAAAATCCAAAATGTGCCCAAACATTTGCCTTCAGCAAAGACTGTGTTGGCTGAATTAGCTCTTTGTCCGCCATGCTAAGCTACAGCCACTGAACTCTGCAGCGCACGAGTGTTTGAAGCACGCCGGAAACCCCCCCCCCAAGATTGTTTAAAAAATGCTTTAAAAAAATCGATTCTTGGACATTTTGGATCGATTCAGAATCGTAATAAATAAGAATCGCGATTCGGATGTGAATCGATTTCTCTCCCCCCCCCCCCCCGACACCCCTAATTAATATATATATATATATATATATATTAGACAAACCCTCAGTAACATCACCTCTTGGTTTTCAAAAGCACAGCTTTGAAGCTTGATTGAACCATGTCCAAATGTTACAATAAAAGTTTTTTTATTTATTTTTTTTTTTATTCATTGATCAAGCTGTGCGCATCACTTAATGTTGTTTTTGTATTTCTGAGCCTCACATTTTTCCACAATGCATGCCCTGATTCAAGGTTTTTGCGTTTTTCTTGATGAGTGCCACCAGCCTGAAAAAAGTTCTCGTGGAAACACAGAGGCAGCTTGGGTGTGGATTTGAAGATAGTACCCATCTTTGGCCCAATCCCAAAACTCTCTTCGGTCTATGGTTTCATCCTTTCCCTTTATTTAGCACATTCACTGTGCAAAATAAAGTAGTAGGGCAAAGGGAGAATATTGGGATTGGGCCTTCATCTCTCTAAGTAACGAGTCCATTGACACAAAGCAGAGTTTCACCTAGAATTCTCTCCTGCACCGCACCTTCAAATCACAATGTGGGGGGGAAAAAATATGAGGCGCCCAAATGCAAATGTTTAATATAAGTGATGTGCTTATTGTGAGGTAATGCTGCCACAATCTTGCAAATCTTGATCATTACTTGTTTAAAAAAACCCTGCTTTTCACAGAACAATACACAAGTATCTTTCGTATTTAAGAACTCCCAAAGACGAGAATCACTCAGTTTCAGCTTTATCAACCATATCGCCAACTGTGCGGGTGCAAACAATATACACTCGACAAAAATATAAATGCAACACTTTTGGTTTTGCTCCCATTTTGTATGAGATGAACTCAAAGATCTAAAACTTTTTCCACATACACAATATCACCATTTCCCTCAAATATTGTTCACAAACCAGTCTAAATCTGTGATAGTGAGCACTTCTCCTTTGCTGAGATAATCCATCCCACCTCACAGGTGTGCCATATCAAGATACTGATTAGACACCATGATTAGTGCACAGGTGTGCCTTAGACTGTCCACAATAAAAGGCCACTCTGAAAGGTGCAGTTTTGTTTTATTGGGGGGGATACCAGTCAGTATCTGGTGTGACCACCATTTGCCTCATGCAGTGCAATACATCTCCTTCGCATAGAGTTGATCAGGTTGTCAATTGTGGCCTGTGGAATGTTGGTCCACTCCTCTTCAATGGCTGTGCGAAGTTGCTGGATATTGGCAGGAACTGGTACACGCTGTCGTATACGCCGGTCCAGAGCATCCCAAACATGCTCAATGGGTGACATGTCCGTTGAGTATGCCGGCCATGCAAGAACTGGGACATTTTCAGCTTCCAAGAATTGTGTACAGATCCTTGCAACATGGGGCCGTGCATCATCCTGCTGCAACATGAGGTGATGTTCTTGGATGTATGGCACAACAATGGGCCTCAGGATCTCGTCACGGTATCTCTGTGCATTAAAAATGCCATCAATAAAATGCACCTGTGTTCTTCGTCCATAACAGACGCCTGCCCATGCCATAACTCCACCGCCACCACAGGCCACTCGATCCACAACATTGACATCAGAAAACCGCTCACCCACACAACGCCACACATGCTGTCTGCCATCTGCCCTGAACAGTGTGAACCGGGATTCATCCGTGAAGAGAACACCTCTCCAACGTGCCAAACGCCAGCGAATGTGAGCATTTGCCCACTCAAGTCGATTACGACGACGAACTGGAGTCAGGTCGAGACCCCAATGAGGACGACGAGCATGCAGATGAGCTTCCCTGAGACGGTTTCTGACAGCTTGTGCAGAAATTCTTTGGTTATGCAAACCGATTGTTTCAGCAGCTGTCCGAGTGGCTGGTCTCAGACGATCTTGGAGGTGAACATGCTGGATGTGGAGGTCCTGGGCTGGTGTGGTTACACGTGGTCTGCGGTTGTGAGGCTGGTTGGATGTACTGCCAAATTCTCTGAAACGCCTTTGGAGACGGCTTATGGTAGAGAAATGAACTTTCAATACACGAGCGACAGCTCTGGTTGACATTCCTGCTGTCAGCATGCCAATTGCACGCTCCCTCAAATCTTGTGACATCTGTGGCATTGTGCTGTGTGATAAAACTGCACCTTTCATAGTGGCCTTTTATTGTGGGCAGTCTTAGGCACACCTGTGCACTAATCATGGGTCTAATCAGCATCTTGATATGGCACAACTGTGAGGTGGGATGGATTATCTCAGCAAAGGAGAAGTGCTCACTATCACAGATTTAGACTGGTTTGTGAACAATATTTGAGGGAAATGGTGATATTGTGTATGTGGAAAAAGGTTTAGATCTTTGAGTTCATCTCATACAAAATGGGAGCAAAACGAAAAGTGTTGCGTTTATATTTTTTTGAGTGTATTTGGGTAAAAGCAAAATTTAACTTGCATATTTATTGTCACAATCCCACTAGTCATCACTAAGGGCCTCTTCACACATAACATGATTGAAAGCGACTGGCGCCTGAAGGATGAATCGCATGCCACTCGTGAAAAATCGGAGCCGTCTTGAACACCTTCCATAGCTTTCTTCACAACCATTCACGCACACCAGTGGCCAAAAGACAGCGAGTGCCCTGTGAGTGCCCATTCAACCCCCTCTTGGCAGATGTCGGCCAGAGTCCAGGTGCCACCCACGAACATCCAACACCAGTCGCGGGGCATTTACAAAAGGCGGGGCCCTTTGTGCTGCCAGCACAAGAGTAGAGCAGCTGACCACTTGTGACCTGGCTGTGTAAAGTGCCACACGAGTGTGCAGTTACCAAGAAACACACATCATGCAAGCCCCCCACCCCCCACAACACGTGGTGTGTGTGTGTTGCGCCCCCCCCCCCCGCAACACAGATGTCGTGAGAAGTGTGTCGTCGCCATCCCCCACGCCATGATCGAACATTGTCAGGAGCAGCTGAGGTGGCTGCAGAGCGATCGCTGTCCAGCGCAGTGATGTCCAAGCTGGGACAGCTGACCGCTATGTACTCGCAGCTCAGTTGGAGGACATATGCCTTGCCATCAACAACATGAACAACACTCCAGCAATGCACGTGTGGGTGGGCTGTCAGTTCCAGCTGACAGCAGCTCAGTGCACATAGTGCAGAAGATAAGACCATATTTAGAACAGAATCCTGTAAATGGTAATAAAAGCATCAAATTTGATGCACAAATTTTGAAAAACACAACGCTCACAAACACTGTAACTTAAATAAAATAATAATAATAAAAAAAAACTGACTGCGTGGCTTGCATGTTCAACCTCCAGCTGAAATACATCTGCTGAATTGCAGAGAAAGAGGGATTAGAAGGAAATCACTTGGCGACAGGTGCGTAAGGGGGCATTCTGTCAGAAACACTATTTCCTGCATTTTGATGGCCAAATTTTGTGAAGTAAAGCCATAGTGTTTTTGTTTTTTGTTTTTTTCAGCCTCACTTTAAAGCCAAAACAAACGAGGCATCAGGCCAAAACAGACGTAGCAATGTGTGTCAGCAACATCCGAACTGCCAGTTCATACACAGCAGTTTTCTGAAGAAAATCATTACAAATGTTTTTAATTGACTTCAACATTAATTTCTGATTAATGTAAATTTCTCACTTATTTTCCTTTTTCCTGCAGATAGACAACAGATTTCGTACACCCAGCCATGAGTATTGAGATACCGGTGGGGTTGACAGAACTGCTGCAGGGCTACACTGTGGAGGTGCTGCGACAAAGGCCGTCAGACTTGGTGGATTTTGCTGTACAGTACTTCACCCGTTTGCGGGACACCAGAAGTCAGGATGGGGCTGGTGCAGCTGGAAAAATGGGGAAAGGAGTGATGTTTGACGGGGAGCCAATGCAAACAGAGTCCAACGGGGATGAGGAGGAGGATGACGATTCTGACTTTGAGCGTAAGTTGTTTTGCTACTTCGCTTGTCAGCTGTGGCATGAAGGTGTTTGTTGATGGTGTTTGTGTGAGCAATAAGAGACATGACGAGTGAGTGGAGGTGAGACTTGGAAGTGCTGCAGATGATCAACTTGTAATGTATTCAGTGACTTCCTGAGAGACAGATTTCTCAGTATGTGATGCCTAGCATGTTTCTGAATGCACACAGAAAATCTCATTGAATTGTGAGGCAGCCCTCATCCACCACTCATCTCATCTAAGCCAGTCTGATCTTCATCTATCTGGCTGCCCGTCAGTCATGCAATTGAATATAGGTTAAAGAGGATTTACAAATCATTGTATTCTGTTTTTATTTACATTTTACACAACGTCCCAACTCTCATTGGGATTGGGGTTGTAGTAAGTTAACTTAAATGATCGTGCCGTGTTGTAAAAGGACTCATGTTGAAAGTAAGTTGTTGCTTCTCTTTTTCCTCTGGATCTGCTTGTTGTTGAGGTTTTTTTTCTCTGTTTCTTCTTTCTAAATTTGATTTACAGCAGATGCTCATGTTGGGTAAAGTTGATGTTGATGTTAGGTACCTTTATTATACAACCCCTGGCAAAAATGATGGAATCACCGGCCTCTGAGGATGTTCATTCAGTTGTTTAATTTTGTAGAAAAAAAGCAGATCACAGACATGACACAAAACTAAAGTAATTTCAAATGGCAACTTTCTCGCTTTAAGAAAAACACTATAAGAAATCAGGAAAAAAAAATTGTGGCAGTCAGTAATGGTTACTTTTTTAGACCAAGCAGAGGGAAAAAAATATGAAAATATGGAATCACTCAATTCTGAGGAAAAAATTATGGAATCATGAAAACCAAAAGAAGGCTCCAACACATCACTAGTATTTTGTTGCACCACCTCTGGCTTTTATAACAGCTTGCAGTCTCTGAGGCATGGACTTAATGAGTGACAAACAGTACTCTTCATCAATCTGGCTCCAACTTTCTCTGATTGCTGTTGCCAGATCAGCTGTGCAGGTTGGAGCCTTGTCATGGACCATTTTCTTCAACTTCCACCAAAGATTTTCAATTGGATTAAGATCCAGACTATTTGCAGGCCATGACATTGACCCTATGTGTCTTTTTGCAAGGAATGTTTTCACAGTTTTTGCTCTATGGCAAGATTTATTATCATCTTGAAAAATGATTTCATCATCCCCAAACATCCTTTCAATTGATGGGATAAGAAAAGTGTCCAAAATATCAACGTAAACTTGTGCATTTATTGATGATGTAATGACAGCCATCTCCCCATTGCCTTTACCTGACATGCAGCCCCATATCATCAGTGACTGTGGAAATTTACATGTTCTCTTCAGGCAGGTAAAGACCAATTCGCTTTGGAAGTGAGACAAAGGAACACCTCCGTTTCGGCGTGTCAGAGGACAAGTTTGGACATGTCTATCTCGGCTTTCAATGCTTACCAGTCCAGTAAGTATCATTGAAATTGTGGAGAGCTGGGCATGTCCCAACTTGTCCTTTATCACTCCGAAACGGAGGTGTTCCTTTGTCTCGCTTCATCAGCGAATCGGTCGTGACGCGCGAAGCCTCCGCGCGGCTTTCCATGACAAAATCTCTTGTTAAAAGTGAAATCTGCCGGAAAATGGCTGATGTCCAGCTCTTGTGATAACCAGAGAAAGAGCACACGATGGTCTCGTATCCACAGAGCCATCCGTTTAGAAATGGTCCGGTGGCTTGTGCCGCATCGTCGCAGCTCGGAGCCCGGCCCGCCGAGCGTCCTTAAAAGGCTAAGCTAACGTTAGCCAATCATTAAACCTTCACAGCAGTTCAGTAAATGTCACGTTTTATTTTTACATTATTCTCACCTCGATAAAGCTGCAGAACTAATCTCCGTTGGGCAAACTGGGACTTCGCATATATCCAAAAAGTGGTAGATTTCGGACTGAGTGGGTTTGCTCCATCACTCCGGCTGCCTGCCTCGCTCTGCCCAGTGATGATGCCTGAAGGCCGGCTTGTCTGTGCGGGTCGGCCCGCTGTCACTGTTCGATCAATATCCCACCGAGTCGTCAGTCCTCCCTCGGTCGGCGGCACTCCGAAAAGTAGCTGAAAAAAGCTTCTCCCAGCAGGGTGATGGGAGAATCGTTCTGCTGTTTTTTAAAGCTTTTTTGTGGTTCAGGCAACCCAAATTCAAGATGGCGATCGCTGAACTTTTTCAGATTGTGGAAACAGCCAGAGTGTGACGTGGCAATCTCCGCCCCCTTGCTGCTTCCGAAGCCATGCGTCTGACGTCATGCGTCGGATGCGTTAAAAATGCATCTTGACGGATTGGAAAGCGTTGATGGATTGGCCTGAAGTATGCAGTGTGAAAGGCCCATTAGAGATCGTCACTTTCACACTTGTCACACACGTCAGAAATGAGTCCAGCTTTTCTTCTCTCTTCCTGCTAACAGCCTCCAGACAGCACAGTGGATTTGTTTTGTGTGTGTCTGTGCATGCGTGCGCATGCATGCATGCACGAACATGTGTGGGTGCACACATACTCATGCACGCGCACATCTGTGTGCGATCATATGCACGTGTGACGAGGACGTGTGCACATGTTCAGAGTGCAATGGTACCAAACATATGCAGGGGTAGAAATACAATTTTAAACTAACTTGCACTGGTGCTAATTACAAAAAAAGTTACTTGCACAACCAAAAGTCAGTCTTATATCAACCTTAAAACTCCTCCTCTGATGTGTCAGACTCTTCCTCTCTGGGCAGAGTTTGAGGGGAGAGCAGCGGCAGCTTTCATATGCCTGCGCGAATGAAACGTCCATGAAGATTATTTTATTTATTAACTACACAGATGTATAATAAAACAAATGGTAACTGGTTTATAACACAATTATGACAAAGTTTGAAGGGAAAGACAGCGAGGAACTACGGAGCCCTGGAAGTGTCATCGCAAAATGTTTTGCATGTGGAGAGAGTGTGCACACGTTTTATTATATTGTGCCCACGTTTTAAGCATCATTTGAGCAAAACAAGCGCACGATCTACTTAAACGTGGCCATAATTTGTAAAACGTGCACTCAATATTGATCTTGACACATAAATGTTGGCTATTAGTCAACAAACCATCAGACAGTGTAATACATTTCCCCATTAGAAATGGTTTGGGCGCACAAGGACATACAGAGAACTCCAGCTGCCCAGCATGACATCATCTGGAGTTTAAGCACATTAAAAAGGATGCTGAGGGTGAAGCGTCTCCCTGTCGTGAGGATAACAATTTAGGTCATATTATGGAGTTAATTTTGAACGAAAGGAAAACGTGCGCACGTTTTATTAATTCATGGGCTCAATTAAAGGAAAACATGCGCAGAAATTATCATGGCCAGAAAAAAATCACTTTAAGTGACCTCTCCCGGGTTCTTTAAAGGAACCGCAGTGGCAGCCAGTTTTTTTTTTCACGTGCGCGTGCCGCTGGCGACGTTTGTCAGCTTTCCACAACAAATAGAGCACAGCAACTTGCTCTGTGTGTGTGAGTCATAACACGCAGGGAAGACGAAGACAACACACTGGAAATTGTTTTTTTCCTTATTTATTCCTTTATTGGTTCATTCTACTGGTGCTTATAGTTGAAAACACTTGGATAAAGTTACTTGCACCAGTGCTAGTGGAGCATAAAATTACATGCACCGCTCGAATAATACGTGCACAAACTAGCACATGAACGTACTATTTTGAGCCCTGGTATGCAATCAAATTTGCACTCCAAATGCAATGCAACAGAAATGGGATTAATTAAGCCATGTCATGTGACATACAAAGCACCAATCAAATGACAAGGATAAACTCAGCCATTATATAATCATTTATAAACAACAGAAAAAGGACTTTTTGTTGTGGTGCTTTGTAGGGATGTCCCGAGCCGAAACTGAGTATTGGATGCCGATACTGAGTATCGGATGCCGATATGGCTATTTTGCGAGAACCTGTTGGTATCGGATTTGGGAACGATATTGGGCCGATTCACGTTACTTTTCAGCGTAATGCCCACTATTGCACGTTCATATTCAAACCAATACCTGCATGTTGTACCTCTTTAGAATCAGGTAATCTCAAAGAAAATGACCAACTCCAATCTAAGCCAACCATCTACCACAAACGCCAATAACTAATAATTTATCATATTATAATTCATAATTTTCCTTTCTTACATTGTCCGGGTCTTTTGGACCTCCAAAACAAGTTGAATCCGGCCACAAGTGGGCTCATTTTGTTTGTGACACTCCACAGAAAAATAATATCCAGTTGTATGTCCCATAAAGTAATGTTGTATGTTGTTATAATCCATCAACGTCCATTCCACTCCATGATAAAGTAAAAATGACGATTAAAACGCGTCTTTCCTGTGAATAACAACCGGTTTTCAACATTTTGGATTTTCCATGTGGCTTTGGCTTATTCACTAACCTGTTTACTCTTTAAATCCACTGTAAGCTCTGTTCTTGGTGGTGTTTGTAAAATGTGCATTACAAGACACTTCCACATTTGATATCCAGTGACGTATCAAACCTATGACTGTTTTCTGTTAGCCGATGAGATAAGCTTTCCAGTGTACCATGGGAATTGTAGTCTTAGCTACAAAGGCGGCCTGCATGGGTGTGTGTAAAGGTGACAGACAGAGCAGAGCGAGGCCAGAAAATTCGAAAACTTAAGCTAAAAAGTGGCCAAAAATTTTTGATTATCAGTTATATTTTATCTGTTATTCTTATTTCCATTTTATTCACACTATGTATATTTGGCCGCACTTTATCTGTCATGCAATGAATGAAAGAATGAAGTCAAATCATGTCTTTATTGTAGTATATACTTTTATCTTATTAGGGAGAGGAGAATAAGGAGTAGTAATGGTTTTGTGTTTTAATACTTTCAAAATGGGTATCGGCAAGACTAATCATTTAAAATATCGTATCGGAAGCCAAAAAATCTGAATCGGGACATCCCTAGTGCTTTGGCATCAATAGTCCGACTCTAAATAGGAGACCAAAATTGTTCTCAGTCAACTTGGAAAAACAGATCGTCCGTGATACTTCAAAAGAAAAAGACTTTGTGCATTTCCTCAGTCCAGCGAAAAATTGTCAGAATTTTGTCCAGCTTTTCATCCTAACAGCTCTTCATGCCTCCAGATCCTTATGGCATAGTGGATTTGTTTTTTGTGTGTGTTTTAGAAGAATTGGCACCATAATTTAGCTCGTTCAAATTGTCGCCCGTCAGTAAAGCAAACGTCATGTTTAGCTAAACGTTCCCCCACTAGTGTGTGCGTGGGCGGGGTTCCCAGCATGCAATGGTACAAATCATATGGAACCAAATTTGCACAGTAAATGGAACCATAGTTGCAAGCTAAATGCAACACAACATAAATGGGATGAATAATCCATGTCGCGTGACATACTAAGCACCAATCGAATGACCAGGATCCACGCAGCCATTATATAATAAAGAACATTATACAATGACAAACCATGAAATATGGTACATCCCATCCAATTGTTTCATCACTTGAGGCCTTAGTGACACCTGCTGGTCAGATAATGTATAGCCAATATTGCAGTTATCATGGATTGGTTTAAAGTGGATATGACACTTAAAGACAACATAGTCTTATTACATGTAACAAAGGTTATATAATTCGGTCAACCTAAGCATTTTGGGGAGATGGACGCAGTTCTCCCGTTTTATATACAACATTTGAACGTCCCGCCACTGACAGCAGACACTTTCCTCTCCCGTCTCCATGTTCTCACCGCTCACAGGAACACCTAAAATGTCAACCCCAAATAATATGTTCACAATAATCTTGAAATGGTTGTAAAAATATCAGTGCAATACGTAGTAAACACGGTGGCAGCATGTTTACTGTTGTTTTCCGGCGATCGTTTTCGAAACTTTCGCCATTTATTTCCTATTCTTTCATGAAATAATGTAACTAAACACGGATGAATGTAATGCCAGGCACTCGAAAACGGCAAGAAAAACGAAGGTAATGACGGTGGTCCGCAAGTAGTAGCTACACTATCGCGGCTCCGGAACAGTAACAAAGGCAGTAAACAGATGCTAGAATCGAAAATGCTATAATTATAGTGTTATAAACAGCAGCAACAAAAATCAAAGCCTCCCTTACCATTCCGTATTCTGCAGCCTTTCAAATCCATTGGAATTGGCACGTCTCTTGCCTCTGCTTCGGCTCTGCCATAAACACCGTCAGCATTATTTTAGCTGCCAGAATGCTCCTGGTTTGAATGTTCGTCCGAAAGATAAGGCTCCAATCTGTAGGGTCTAATCACTGCTGCAACATCTTCAGGATCTGAGTCAGAAATAATCCACACTTGAGAGTCAGAAAAGTTCTCGGTCTCATCACTGTCCATGCTGAGGTCCTTCTGTTCTTGTCAGTCGAACAGACAAAGACGGGACTCTACACATTGTGATGTCACGGCATCACGTGACCGCTGATGGAATGCTGCCAGCGCGCTTTCCAAGAAACACACTTTTGAGAAGCTGTACAAACTTTATTTCTCAGTGATAATGATTGACTTTCAACTTACTATACTGTATGTATATTTTGATATTTATATCAGTTTTACCTAATTTTTGTGTCATATCCACTTTAAAATGTTTGTTTCACTTTTAGTTTCATGTTTGAATACTGTTGTCAGTTGTGTATATTTGACAACACCGCCACAGTGACCCTTGTCTTTGAAAAGTACCTGTCTTGCACCATTAAGTTGATAACTTGTCCCATCATGAAGAGCTTTAGAATATTCCACACTAGACTTTAAAGAGTTAATTAACTGTACAACCTTTGTCGTATCTTAACTGTATGCTGTCAGGCCCCTGTGTTTCAGACTGGTAGAATCAGCGCATTGTGCAGCCAGCGGCTGTTGCCTTGTGGATGGAGATCCTGTGTTTCCTAAATGTGCTAATCCACTGGGATGGCCTTTGACTATTTTAGGTCTGTCTTTTATTCATATATACATACATACATACACACACACACTGATTTGTCAGGAACACACTTACGTTAACATACATAGAAATGCTAAATTAAAACAGATTGCCAGCCAAAGAGTGTTAAATTATGACTGTGGCTGCTTGATTGGTTATTTGATTATATCTGTGCCATTGGGCATAAATTTGAGGTCAAGACCCAGTTTGCCTCTGTTTAATATGCAGGGTGACTATATTTATCGCGTCCCATATACCACTGTTTGTATTGACCAAAGCTCATGGGTTTGACATGCTAGTCAAGTTTTTCTGAGTTCATATATGTGACATTTGATAGAAAGTCTGACCTCAGCTGTAAAATCTGGGTGCACACAGTTCCCATCAAGTGGAGGGCTTGAGACCAAATCCCTGTCGGACCAGAAAGTCACTAAAGTGCCTCAGGTGAGGTCCATAATTCCCAAGATGGTCCTGGTGTGCAGTTGAGCTCATTGCATGGCACATTGACATCAGTGTGTGCATGAATGGGTGAATGTGAGGCATCATTGTAAAGCACTTTGAGCCTCTCCTCAAGTTTCTAATGCAACAGCAGCTATGTTGGAGTTTTTTTTATCTTTACTGTGAAAAGCCAGTTTTGCAGCAATAACATCTGATGTACAGTATCTGTTATATGTAGGGAAAAAGTCTGCAGTTATTCTTATTGGGTACCGTCGTCTCATTTGAGGGTGGGCACTAAAGAGGTATAATTCTATTTCCGGGCACAGCCCCCGTCTGTCCCTATCAGAAACACAGCACTTTTTCTGAGTTTCTGGGCAAATTACACAGCAAACAAAGTGTAAATGCAATGAAAAGTTAAGGATGCAGTGGAAAGCAGACATGCGTTGTGGTTTGTTTCTGATCAGGACCTCAAACACATAGAGGCGGTTGTGTACTTCATTAGAAGTGATGCTGTGTTTTTGCAGGCTGTCCCTAGAAGTGGTCAAATCCCACGATATGCAAGGTCAAACTAGTCTGTGTGCACTTGGGATGATTCATCAGCGTGGTCGTAACCTTTCATCTGTGCATGTATAAAGTGTGCATGTGCCTGTAAATGGAAATGAGCTTTATTGCTGTTAATCTGTTCCCATGAGCCATAAACTCAAAAACACCACGTGTGAACTTTTTTTTTCTGCTTTGTTCTCTGCACAAGATCACTGTACAGATTGAATGTGTTTGGTGAAAGGAGATAATGTTTTGGATACAAACTGTTGTGCCATCATCATATCTGGAGGGGTTTTGGGGTGGGGTGTTACTTTGAGTAATGTCTTTGTTGATACTGAGCTTCAGTTATGAAAAGCGGATCGAGTGGTCTTGAATTTTAGTCCACAGTTCAACAACCGCTATGTTGTGTGAAGATTTAAGAGCAGAGTGATGCAAGCATGCAACAGATCTTGAAAATCTGCAAAACCATAGTATTAAAACCCTTAAACTGACCATTTAATTTGTATTTTTATATAAATAGAAATATGTCTTTGTTCTTCTTGGAGGTCTTACGAAGAAGCACGTGTTTCAGATTTGCTGTGTCTCGTATCAGTCACATAGTGCATGTTCATACAGAAGCACGAGGATGAATGGATGCCTCTGTGATCGATATAAATGACGCATTTTATTTAAAAATGGATGCTGGGACAGATGGGTCTACAGATGGCAATGCAAATGAAATTAATGAGTTTTCACAAGACTGTAGAGATAAAGCACATACTATATGACAGAGTGATTGAGGGGATGGAGTCATTTGGACAGAAACCATAATAATGTTATTTGTAGCTCCTTGCACTTTTTGAGTGAAGGTCATGTTGAAAGGTTCTGTGAATTAAACATGCTGCAAAACATTTAAAGAAAGATTTGTGTTGAGTGTGATACTAATTTTTTATACCTTTTTTTTTTTGCCACTTTTTACTGCAGACAAATATCTGCCTCAGATATCTGTATCCGACTCCAAACCTTGCCGATGATCAGTATCGGCCCCGAAAAATCCATGTCGGTTGAGCACAAATCATCACAGCCCAGGGAAAACCTTTTTTTGAAAGATGGCATTTGTAAATACAGTAAAACCCACCTAAACTGTCATCGTATAAACCGGATACTCGCACTCACTGGACAAAAACAAGTCCCAATTTTTTTGTATGGTTTTCCGTGTAATAAACTGCGTATATACCGGATTTTGCATGACAGATTTTCCATCGCGATGTATTCCCCTTTTAAAAACTGCTCACATGTACCAGACAGCAGTCTGGGGTTTTCCAGTCGCAACAGAGGTATGAAATAAAGTTCAACACAGACACTCACCAATACAAGGAAAGTGGGTACCTTGTTTCCTTGATTAAAAGCCTGGGCATTTTTTTTCTTCACACAATGGTCAGACCCGGTGTAAACAGTATATCCCCCCACCCACCACCCCTGACAGGCAACATTCCTACAGGGCAGCACTAGGATATCTTTCCCCCGGTGGGAAGATAAAGTTACACCGGCACCTAAATGAGGCTGGGCATAATTCAAGGCCAGTGATTACAAAATGCTGCTTGTTGCCTGCACCGTAACACTCGCGCGTGCACACAGTCACACACTAGGGTTCTAGCTAGCGCAAACTTGCATTACGGCCGTTACACTATAATTTTGGACCGTTACGATTTTCAATACGTCTGTAATCAACCGTTTCTGCAGCGCAACTCCAGTTTGAAGCGTGAATCTAAGCAATGCTTAGATTCAATGGCTCGTGGCTCTTTGATTCCCTGCTCTTCAGAAGCGGTAAGTCCACTTCTTAACCCCTCTGAAAGCCATTAAAATATCATGAGTCACTTTTGTGTGGATTAAAGTCACTAAATGGGACTCTTGTTGCAGTCGAGAAACGAGAATCGTCCTCCGTTCCATGCTTCAAATGCTGCGCGGCTCTGCTGCTGAGAGTCCGCTTGGAATTAACTTCAAAACGAATCGCCACTTTAAATAAAATGACACCTCTTACAAACGTTGCAATACAGACAATAAACTGCAGTCGACTAAAACATTTTTTTCCTCCCAAAATGAGACGTGTTGCATTCTTTATAAACCTGACCTACAGCACAGCTGCAAGAGCTCAGCTCATAGGTATGGAAAGACATTCATGCCAATAATAATGTCTGAAAGGAAATGCTTTTGACAAAAATTAACAGATTTTATTTCTGTTTATGTCCAGAGATCAAGGATCCACAATGTAGAGTTTATGTCCAGAGTTTAAGGATCCAGTAACCAATTTCATATTTATTTACTTTAAGACTCAATAAAATGTTGTTCAATTTCAATTTAATCAGCTTATAAAGCGCCAAATTACAACAAAGACCGTCTCAAGGTGCCTCACACAGAACAGTTCAACATAAAACACTAAAATTAATAAATAAAAATAAACAAAATTCCAATACCTAATTAAAAACAGAAGTAAAAGAATAAAACATAACAAAATAAAAACTACTCATAAGAAAGAGAATAAAAATGTTCACGGACTGCTTCACTGAGGGCCATGTACTGGCTAACCCAGAATGAGATTGCCCACTCAACAAACTTCCCCAGCCTTCTGGAGATGATGAAGGGACTTGGGCTGTCGTACCTGGCTTTTCCCCTTTGGGTACCCCTAGAATGGCTAATTTTTAGCTTGAATTTTCAAAAGCTTCCCCCCTTCCACAACATTCCCTTGGTCACTTCGCTCCCTCGACATTAACACTACGCTAAAATTTTGTCTTATCTAGAACCCTGCACACTGTGTGTGTGTGTGTGTGTGTGTGTGTGTGTGTGTGTGTGTGAGAGTGAATGAATGAAGTTCTTTTGGTTAACGTTGAGTTTCTGTTCACAAGCTTTTTCTAACTTGGTGTCCTGCTGACAATTCAGTGACGTGCTCTCGGAAAGGTTGATGGAAAGATCTCCTATTCTTGTTGAACACTGTAAATGCAGCATGTTTTGACACATTTAAACAAAATGGAGCAATGAACTGTGCATAAAACTGTTTCATTATTCCTTGGTGTTATTTACTTTTGTGCTGCTGTTTCTGCCCATGTGTTTGCTGTACTGTTTCCTGTTCTCATCTCTGTAATCATAGCTCAGTTTGTTGCAGTTAAAAAGTGCAGGCGCTCAACATGTGACATGTTGCACGTTGGTGGAGATCCAGAAGTCCTCCTAAGTGATGTCACTGATGTTTACAGAAATAGTTGAGTGCTCTTAGGTTGACAACGTAGTGGCCGTCATTGACTGTGGCTACATCAGAAAACTTAAAGGAAAAGAAAATCCACTGATAAAATACAGCTGGGAAGATAGACTGTGCTTTAAATGAATGAAAATGAGGAGCTCTTACAACTGAAATATCCGCCTCCAAAAGTTGCATTAAGCAGAATTCGTTCATAAATGCCGCCATTGACGCAATTTTAGCTAATCAGGGGGAAAAAAAAATCCCTGGATCACTTGCGGAACTGCTGTGACGTAGCATAGGCACAGAAAGCTACACATGGCAAACATGCGCTGATGTAAAAGTCCTCTCTCCCTCGCTCGCCGTTTCCCTGCTGAGCAAACATGAAGCCTTTCAACTGTAAAATAAATGAAATTCTAAATGTGTCATCAGTGGTGCTCACGGGAGTAATTCTGGCTTAACACTGAAGGTTATTGGTGGAAAAGATGGCACCACTGTACACGGCCTGTCGTCTACCTCTGCGCAGTATTTTATTGCTACTGCTGTTTATATTGGTTTTTATTAGACAAGTGTCACCGCTACTGGTGTATGATTGCCAGACTCTTTTGAATATCCGTGATTCTGTCGCTAAATCACAGATTTTTGGCTGTAGTGGACAATCGAAGATGGCCCTGGCGTTTCTGGCGTCTCCACCCCACTACCTGCAGCTTGTACTTGTCCCGCAAGCACCACAACAGAAAGCGGGGGAAATGAGGCAGTGTACTTGTCCAACTGAGAGCTTACCTGGCGCAGTCGTCTGCATCTGATCCCACGGACATCACGAGGATTCCCGGAGGTTACAACGGCTTCACAGTGCGGCGCTCTTTGGAGGTCCGATGGCTCCGATCAGCTGATCCAGGCAACCGGCTGGCAGCGCGTCAGCGTGTGTAGGCGAGGCTCCGTACAGGGAAATCTCGCCCTGTTGTTCTGAGCGGAATATCCTCACAACCCTGCGCATCGCGCTCATTAACACCAGGTCTCTCTCAAACAAAACTTTTGTCTTGAATGACTTTTTCTCAGCGCGTGAGTTGGATTTCCTCTTGTTGATGGAAACGTCGGTAAACCCAGGTGATGACAGCGTTTTTTACTGAGCTCCTCCCTCCGTGCTGCTCTTTCCTCAACGCACCGCAAGCGTCTGGACGAGGAGGCGGACTCGCCACTGTCTTCCGGGATAATTTACATGCAAGCCTTTACATGTAAATAATTATTCCTCTTTTGAGGTACAGTTGTTTACTTTGGAACTTGCTTCCCCCATTTTATTTGCTGTGCTATACCGCCCACCTAAATACAATAAGGATTTTCAGGAATTTTCTGAGTTTGTGGCAGAGGTTGTGCCCAGATATGATCAAACCTTGATTTGTGGAGATTTTAATATCCACATCTGTTGTCCAGTTGATCAGCTGGCCATTGATTTTAAAAAACTTCTTACATGTTTTGATCTAATACAGTCTGTGGATGGGCCGACACATATGCTGGTCATACTTTGGATCTATTATTTCTCATGGCTTGTCTGTATCACTCACCGAATATCAGACACTCCCATCTCAGATCATTTGCCCATCATTTTTGAAGTTCCTGTACCTCCACCTGTCAAAAAGGCTCCTGTCCCTGCCTCTTGCCGCCGGATTGTTACCTCTTCAACAGCCGGAGAGGTTGCTACTGCTTCATGGACATAGATTTATCTGCATTGGATACTGATGGTCCTCTTGCATGTTCGGACAGTCTTTTATCATCTTTTTATTCTTTGTGCACTGGGATCCTGAATACAGTTGCCCCTTTCAGGCTTAGGTCCTCTAAACCAAGGGGAGATCCTTGGCTAAACGACTCTACTCGTGCCCTCCAACAGCGTTGTCATCAGGCAGAGCGACGTTGGAAAAAGGATAGACTACATGTATCTCTGGAGTTTCTGAGGGATAGTCCTCACACAGTATCGAGAGTTGTGAAAGAGCAAAATCCCAATATCTGTCCCATATAATTTCCACAAGTGATCATTGTCCTCGTGTGTTGTTCAATACAATTAACTCTGTTTTGTGTCCCAACACATCTTCTTTAATGGACCACTATGCTTCTACTTGTGAGGACTTCTTGTGCTTTTTTGTGGCCAAAATGAAGTCTGTGAGAGGTTTATTGCGACAGCAGCATCAGTGCAGACCTGTCTAATGCTGCCTCTGGCTCTGCAGTGTTTGACTGTTTGAACCTGCCTCTCTCTCGTCCCTTACAGGCACTGTTAAATGTATGCAACTACAAACTGTCCCCTGGACATCATCCCAACCAGACTGTTGAAAGACGTGTTTAACACTGTTGGTCCTTCCCTTTTGTTTTAATCAACACTTCCCTAAGCTTGGGATGTGTGCCTGACGCTTTTAAACAGGCTGTAGTAAGACCGTTACTTAAAAAACCACAGCTGACCCGGCAGGTTGATCTAATTTTAGACCTGTGTTTAATTTGTCTTTTATCTCAAGGTTCTTGAGAAAGTGTTTTTACACAATTGCAAAGGTTTGTAGATTGTAATTCTGTTTTGGAAAAGTTTCAATCAGGGTTCAGATCAAGACACAGCACAGAGTCTGCACTATTGAAAGTGCACAATGATGTCGCCCTGTCTGTGATGGTAAATGCCCTGTTGCTTTGGTGCTGCTTGATCTAACAGCAGCGTTTGATACTGTTGATCATTCTGTTCTTTTATCCCGACTTAAAATGTTGGTATTTGTGGTACAGTATTGAAATGGTTGAATCATATTTATCAAACAGGAAATTTTCTGTTATGATCGGTGACCTGTCCTCTGTTGCCCCTCTGTCATGTGGAGTGCCCCCAGGGCTCTATTTTGGGTCCCATTTTATTTTCTCTTTACATGTTTACCATTGGGGTCCATAATAACAAGACAGACTTTCATTTCACTGTTACGCAGATGATCTGCAAATCTATCTGCCAGTGTCATCAAATCGAGTGGACAACTTAACGTCTCATGAACTGCATAGCCGATATAAAACGGTGGCTAACCAGAATTTCCTCCATCTAAATGAGGAACAAACTGACTGCATTTTGTTTGGCAACACCTCATTTGAAGACTTTGGGTTACTGGCTTCTAATTTTAAATCTACAGTAAAAACCTGGTGTCATTTTGGACAGTTCTTTAAGATTTTGAAAACCAGATTGCCAGTGTGGTTAGAGCGAGCTTTTATCAATTATGTCTTTTAACAAGGTAAAACATTTTTTAAACCGTTCAGACCTTGAAAAAATAATTCACAGCTCTTATTAGTTCAAGATCGACTACTGTAACGCACTTTATGTTGGAGTCCCTCGGTCCTGTCTGAATCGCCTCCAGCTGGTACAAAACTCCGCTGCCCATTTTTTAACAAACGTACGTAGACGTCAGCACATCACCCCAGTCCTTTCTTCATTGCATTGGCTTCCAGTTTCTTTTAGAGTTGATTTAAAGTTTTGCTTTTGTTTTTAAAGCCCTCAATGGCCTTGCCCACCTGTACTTGTCTGAGCTCCTGAAAGTTCGGAGCTCGACCAGAGCCTTGAGGCCCTCAGATCAGCTCCTGCATGCCCCCCGACATGCGCACTATCACTGACTTTGGCCTCTATCAGCTCCTGCATGCCCCCGACATGCGCACTATCACTGACTTTGGCCTCTTTAAATCTAGGCTTAAAACTCATCTTTTCAGGCTGGCTTTCAACACGTAGTAGCACAGTGACACTTTACCTGAATGTATTTTCCTCTTTTAGTTGTGTGCATTTATGTATGTTTTAATTGTCTTATACGTTTTAAATTGTTTTTGTTTTATTGTAAAGCACTTTGGTCACCTTGGTGTTGTAAAGGCTCTATAAATAAATGGTTGGTTGGTTGTTTTTTTTTTTTTTTCCCCCCATTCAGTGGAGAGAAAGTGAATCTCTGTTCAGCTGTCTTCCTCAGCTGTGTTCTAAGATGCTGTTAAAGCGTTTCACAGGTACATTGGTACATTGAAGTGGCTGATTTTTCAGTAACAATTCAGTTCATTTTTGGAAAATCCATGCTCGGCGGCACAGACCATTTGAACCCGAGAACTGGGCGGAAATTTGCCATTACCGGTGGCTTAACTCTTGGCTGCGGTGCATGAAGAAACAGCTTGCCTTCACCTCAGAAACCTCCCCATCTTTACTCCCGTTCAGCAGGAAACGGAGCAGAGTGCAGGCACCACGAGAGGTTTCATAGACGTGGTTTCTGCTCCAGTGTTTGAACGGGAAATTCCGGGTTCCAATCGGCGATAATTCGCCAATCAGAAACCCGATATCAATCAGTTATGTTGATTGCTGCTTACGTGCTTTGCCCCTTCTACACTGAAAGCGACACTGCGGAGTGGTTGAACCTCTGTCTGTGACGTCACACTATACGCTGTTAAGCAGCTGGCATGGCAGCCTGCTGGTGGCTTTAGACCATTCATACAAAAACACTCATACCTTTAACATAAATGATCACACATGCTTACAACTTTTCATATGGCTCTCAGTATCATAATCTACCAACCCAATGATACATTAACTTTCCATTACTTTAAGTAACACTAAATTTCTGATGTTAGAATTTGTAATTTGATTATTTAAAATTCCAAAACCACAATATATTGTGCCTGTCTTGCGTTCTTCGTACAGTTTCTTTGTGTTAAACAGTGCAAGCAAAGATTAACAACCAGTTTCTCAACAACTTAACTAATTGAGTAATCTGCCTTTTGTTAAGTATTACTCAGCACTTTGCTGCAGCAAGAAGGTCAGTTGGTGATGCACAATGTCAGGAAAATGACTGTCAGCTCATTAAAAGCTGAAAAGATGAATTATAAATTATTAGTATTTGCAGATATGAAAATTGGTACTGCTGTGTTAGTGTATAGATAAAAATGTCCAATAATGTTTCACGTTCAGACCACTGTGGCTCAAACTGCAACGTATGTAACTCCCTTTATGTCCGGGTCCACCGTCAATGTCTTATTAGTTCACGACACTAGCCAACAAACGGCCTCATGATTACTGGAGAAATACATTCTAGAAATGTGTCTATATGTTTGTTTCTAACCTTGCAGCCTGAGAAGTTTTACTAAGTTTTGTTTTAAACCATGAATAAGGACCTGAGCACCTTAAAGCAGCAATTTGTGATGGATTTAATCGTTAATGTGCCTTGAGGCACATCGTTTTTTAAGAGTTGCTGACAACACGATGCTAAGAGGCTTAAAAACAACAAAACAAAGGTGTTCTCTTTAGTGTAGGGAAAACCTCTGTGAGCTGTTTAAAAAGGGAAAATAAAGAGCTACTGAAGTTGTCTGTCAACCTTATGTAGTTGAAGATAAGGATGAAATATAACATTGTAACACACCAGAGTTTATCCAACACAAGACCGAGATCATGATCAAGTTCCTGGTTTATCTCCCCTCTCAAACACCAGTAACTCAACAAGTTGACCCTTTACAAACTCAGCCACACACGTAGGGCTGAAACTATTAATGGAGTAAAGCCTTGGTCCCACCGAATAATAAGCCATGCATAATGAGCCACGCATGGGTGTGTAGTGATCATTTGAAGAATGACCCACTTTTTCATCTATCACGTATCCACTACTAAGGCGCCTCTATGTGCATCTCTGTACCCCGCATGTGCCACATAGCAGCCTCTAGTGAGCCATGACCGACCGGTCATTAGAGCCTCAAATGGCTCGTATCAGCACGAAGCTGACTGACTGCCTGTCATTGGGATTTTACAGTGTTCTTTCTTACTCCAAGCTAATGGCATAGGCGGTCTCAATTTTACTGTTTTACAGAAAATTGAAACGTGGCATCAGCGTACAATTACATCTCCCACAAGTTTCAATACTTTTCTTGTTTTTCATGAAATTTGTCAACTGTATAATTATAAACATGTAAATGCTGTTTGTCATTTTCAGGGCTGTGGAAACTCCATGGATCTGCAAAATTCTGCAGATTTCGTGTTTAACTCTGTAATTGTGATAGTCACTGAGTTTTTAACATGTCTATCACAAAGTGTTCTTTTATACGACATCATGCAAGCTTTATAAGTCCGCAGCGGTCCGCGGACACTGATCTGTGTGTTACACATACAAATCAGTATCCTCGGCCGCAGAGTTACGAGGAGAAAAAAGCCTGGCTATTGCGACAGTTGTCGTAAAGTGGGACTGGTTGGTTGCTGCCGCGACGCTTACGCTAAACATAGCATGTAGACATTTTAGAGCCTTTAGACCTTTAGAGCTCTAAAGTTTTTAAAAGAGGAATTGTGCAGCATGTCTATGTCACGAACCAGCATCGGACAGAGAGAAGATGGTGAAAGATAATTTAAGTCTGATAAGGACAAGAATACTTGGAATTGACGCTGGCTTCAATAACACATTTGAAAGATGAAACGGGAATTAAGCGAACTGTGCCCTCAGGAAACACAGTAAATTTTTCTCTCTGGAAAATAAGATTGTGCTGTTCAAACAGGATTTTAGAAAACATTATGTGACTTTTCATTAATCTAGACTTTCTTTCATTGGGGAAAAAAGACTGGCTTTGAATGGATTTACATGAATTTACACAAGAATATAAATGAGTTTTTATTAATGAAGACTTTTTTCATGGGGAAAAAAGACACTGTGGATTTACAGGAATTTACACAAGAATATGCGGCTTTTACTATAAGGTATGTTGTTGATATTTTACCATGATTTTCAAAATATTCTCCAAGCTTTAACTGTGGTTGTTGAAATGCTGTAACAGTCTTTTCAGTCTACATGAATTTCATGTAGTCTAATTGTTCTAAGTTAATGCATAATTTGGTTTACAATTAAAAGGAAAATCATTCCAGGTCCTACTTCCATGTCATATTCTGTTATTTCAACGTGATCATTGATGGTTCAAATGAGAGGTTGAATACAGGGTCATTTAAATATGCACTCATTTTGAGATTTTTTTTTTTTTTTGTTCCAGGACATGCTGAATGTGTATCATTAGATAAAAAATTAATTTGGTTTCTGAGATCCCATGGTGTTCGAGACTCAAGCTCCTGCGGGCCTATGCCCCCCAGACCCCCTGCAAATTTTCCACGGATTTCACAATTTTCATTTCACAGCCCTGCATTTTGTATCTATAACATGTCCTACCATCACTGTAAGTGTATCAGTTCAGTGCATGCTTCGAAATGAAAGTAAAGGAGGGAAAAACCTCCTACGTTTATACACTCAACAAAAATATAAATGCAACACTTTTGGTTTTGCTCCCATTTTGTATGAGATGAACTCAAAGATCTAAAACTTTTTCCACATACACAATATCACCATTTCCCTCAAATATTGTTCACAAACCAGTCTAAATCTGTGATAGTGAGCACTTCTCCTTTGCTGAGATAATCCATCCCACCTCACAGGTGTGCCATATCAAGATGCTGATTAGACACCATGATTAGTGCACAGGTGTGCCTTAGACTGTCCACAATAAAAGGCCACTCTGAAAGGTGCAGTTTTGTTTTATTGGGGGGGGGGATACCAGTCAGTATCTGGTTGACCACCATTTGCCTCATGCAGTGCAACACATCTCCTTCGCATAGAGTTGATCAGGTTGTCAATTGTGGCCTGTGGAATGTTGGTCCACTCCTCTTCAATGGCTGTGCGAAGTTGCTGGATATTGGCAGGAACTGGTACACGCTGTCGTATACGCCGGTCCAGAGCATCCCAAACATGCTCAATGGTTGACATGTCTGGTGAGTATGCCAGCCATGCAAGAACTGGGACATTTTCAGCTTCCAAGAATTGTGTAGAGATCCTTGCAACATGGGGTCGTGCATTATCCTGCTGCAACATGTTCTTGGATGTGGCACAACAATGGGCCTCAGGATCTCGTAACGGTATCTCTGTGCATTCAAAATGCCATCAATAAAATGCACCTGTGTTCTTCGTCCATAACAGACGCCTGCCCATACCATAACCCCACCGGCACCATGGGCCACTCGATCCACAACATTGACATCAGAAAACCGCTCACCCACACACGCTGTCTGCCATCTGCCCTGAACAGTGTGAATCGGGATTCATCCGTGAAGAGAACACCTCTCCAACGTGCCAAATGCCAGCGAATGTGAGCATTTGCCCACTCAAGTCGTACGAACTGGAGTCAGGCCGAGACCCCTGAGGACGACGAGCATGCAGATGAGCTTTCCTGAGACGGTTTCTGACAGTTTGTGCAGAAATTCTTTGGTTATGCAAACCGATTGTTTCAGCAGCTGTCCGAGTGGCTGGTCTCAGACGATCTTGGAGGCGAACATGCTGGATGTGGAGGTCCTGGGCTGGTGTGGTTACACGTGGTCTGCGGTTGTAAGGCTGGTTGAATGTACTGCCAAATTCTCTGAAACGCCTTTGGAGATGGCTTATGGTAGAGAAATGAACATTCAATACACGAGCAACAGCTCTGGTTGACATTCCTGCTGTCAGCATGCCAATTGCACGCTCACTCAAATCTTGCGACATCTGTGGCATTGTGCTGTGTGATAAAACTGCACCTTTCAGAGTGGCCTTTTATTGTGGACAGTCTAAGGCACACCTGTGCACTAATCATGGTGTCTAATCAGCATCTTGATATGGCATACCTGTGAGGTGGGATGGATTATCTCAGCAAAGGAGAAGTGCTCACTATCACAGATTTAGACTGGTTTGTGAACAATATTTGAGGGAAATGGTGATATTGTGTATGTGGAAAAAGTTTTAGATCTTTGAGTTCATCTGATACAAAATGGGAGCAAAACCAAAAGTGTTGCGTTTATATTTTTGTTGAGTGTATCTTGGTATCAGTTGAAATGAGTTTGAAAATATCCACATCCATTATCATGCATCACTAGTCATAGTATGTCTTATGACTGAACTGCAGAATGTTCATGACTGTATTCCGTTATTTTAGACTGGTTTACTGAAGACTTGAGGATAAAAATGTCTGAAAATCATTCTTGCATGAGAGAAAAGCTTCCTGGAGGCACAGGATTTTATTATTTCGGGCTGCAGTTTAGGAATATCTTTGTTACTGGTGAACCTAATGTAACTTAGCTAGCGTGTGTGTGTATGTATGTAGTGGGGGGTGGCTGGAGTGGGGTTGTGCAACATGTGATTGATTGCCGTTTGTCCACCATGCACTTTCAGCTTGCAGTTCAATCTAATGCATCATATCCCTCCAGAGACCCACCTCACCAGATGACTGACAGCGCTAAGTGCAAATTTCTTCCAGCTTGGTCTGCTTGCCTGGTTTGTAATACACCACCTGTCTGCCTCAACATTCTTATTTCTGTCAGTTGGCACTTTCGTCTGTTTTGCACAGTTGTGCTTTCTGTATTTCTGTTGTCTCTTGCTCTTTTTAAATATGTTAATTGTAGGGGTCTATACGGGCTCGGTTTTATTGAAACATCAGGATAACCAATAACCATAGCAATATTCCCATACCAATTTGCCATCAGGCAAATAATGAAAACTAAGGCCCCGGTCTACTGTATTTGCCGTGTAGAGGTGCACCCTGGGCTGACACACACACACACACAATAGCAGCAGGAATGGCCCAATCGATGTCTGTTTTTCTCCATGGGTAAGCAATGTTGGAATTTATTTTATGGAGAAATTCTAACTGATGCCTCATACACCTGTCGTTACAATTATTTGCGCACACCAGCAGCTAAAAGACAGAGTGACCTATAAGAGCCCATTCGATCCCTCTTGCGGCAGGTTTTCACTCTTGTTCTTGACACTTAGAAAATGTGGGGCCATTCGCGCTGTTAGCACGAAAAGAGTGAGCAGATGAAGTAGATGTGAAATTTGTGTAAGTCAATCAATCAATCAATTTTTTTATATAGCGCCAAATCACAACAAACAGTTGCCCCAAGGCGCTTTATATTGTAAGGCAAGGCCATACAATAATTATGTAAATCCCCAACGGTCAAAACGACCCCCTGTGAGCAAGCACTTGGCTACAGTGGGAAGGAAAAACTCCCTTTTAACAGGAAGAAACCTCCAGCAGAACCAGGCTCAGGGAGGGGCAGTCTTCTGCTGGGACTGGTTGGGGCTGAGGGAGAGAACCAGGAAAAAGACATGCTGTGGAGGGGAGCAGAGATCGATCACTAATGATTAAATGCAGAGTGGTGCATACAGAGCGAAAAGAGAAAGAAACAATGCATCATGGGAACCCCCCAGCAGTCTACGTCTATAGCAGCATAACTAAGGGATGGTTCAGGGTCACCTGATCCAGCCCTAGCTATAAGCTTTAGCAAAAAGGAAAGTTTTAAGCCTAATCTTAAAAGTAGAGAGGGTGTCTGTCTCCCTGATCTGAATTGGGAGCTGGTTCCACAGGAGGAGCCTGAAAGCTGAAGGCTCTGCCTCCCATTCTACTCTTACAAACCCTAGGAACTACAAGTAAGCCTGCAGTCTGAGAGCGAAGCGCTCTATTGGGGTGATATGGTACTACGAGGTCCCTAAGATAAGATGGGACCTGATTATTCAAAACCTTATAAGTAAGAAGAAGAATTTTAAATTCTATTCTAGAATTAACAGGAAGCCAATGAAGAGAGGCCAATATGGGTGAGATATGCTCTCTCCTTCTAGTCCCGTCAGTACTCTAGCTGCAGCATTTTGAATTAACTGAAGGCTTTTTAGGGAACTTTTAGGACAACCTGATAATAATGAATTACAATAGTCCAGCCTAGAGGAAATAAATGCATGAATTAGTTTTTCAGCATCACTCTGAGACAAGACCTTTCTGATTTTAGAGATATTGCGTAAATGCAAAAAAGCAGTCCTACATATTTGTTTAATATGCGCTTTGAATGACATATCCTGATCAAAAATGACTCCAAGATTTCTCACAGTATTACTAGAGGTCAGGGTAATGCCATCCAGAGTAAGGATCTGGTTAGACACCATGTTTCTAAGATTTGTGGGGCCAAGTACAATAACTTCAGTTTTATCTGAGTTTAAAAGCAGGAAATTAGAGGTCATCCATGTCTTTATGTCTGTAAGACAATCCTGCAGTTTAGCTAATTGGTGTGTGTCCTCTGGCTTCATGGATAGATAAAGCTGGGTATCATCTGCGTAACAATGAAAATTTAAGCAATGGTGTCTAATAATACTGCCTAAGGGAAGCATGTATAAAGTGAATAAAATTGGTCCTAGCACAGGACCTTGTGAACTCCATAATTAACTTTAGTCTGTGAAGAAGATTCCCCATTTACATGAACAACTTGTAATCTATTAGACAAATATGATTCAAACCACCGCAGCGCAGTGCCTTTAATACCTATGGCATGCTCTAATCTCTGTAATAAAATTTTATGGTCAACAGTATCAAAAGCAGCACTGAGGTCTAACAGAACAAGCACAGAGATGATCCACTGTCCGAGGCCATAAGATGATCATTTGTAACCTTCACTAATGCTGTTTCTGTACTATGATGAATTCTAAAACCTGACTGAAACTCTTCAAATAGACCATTCCTCTGCAGATGATCAGTTAGCTGTTTTACAACTACCCTTTCAAGAATTTTTGAGAGAAAAGGAAGGTTGGAGATTGGCCTATAATTAGCTAAGATAGCTGGGTCAAGTGATGGCTTTTTAAGTAATGGTTTAATTACTGCCACCTTAAAAGCCTGTGGTACATAGCCAACTAACAAAGATAGATTGATCATATTTAAGATCGAAGCATTAAATAATGGTAGGGCTTCCTTGAGCAGCCTGGTAGGAATGGGGTCTAATAAATTGTTGATGGTTTGGATGAAGTAACTAATGAAAATAACTCAGACAGAACAATCGAGAGAAAGAGTCTAACCAAATACCGGCATCACTGAAAGCAGCCAAAGATAACGATACGTCTTTGGGATGGTTATGAGTAATTTTTTCTAATAGTTAAAATTTTGTTAGCAAAGAAAGTCATGAAGTCATTACTAGTTAAAGTTAATGGAATACTCAGCTCAATAGAGCTCTGACTCTTTGTCAGCCTGGCTACAGTGCTGAAAAGAAACCTGGGGTTGTTCTTATTTTCTTCAATTAGTGATCAGGAAAATTATGGCCGATTCTGCACACCCTCTGCACCCACAATTTAAGTTTCTGCCCTCGGGCAGACGCCTGGTAATGCCCAGATGCAGAACCAACAGACTAAAAAACTCTTTTATTCCCACAGCCATTGCTCTCCTAAATAACACCTAAGGACTCACTGTTGCACTTAAGTCTATACTGACTCGCACCTTATTTCTGGGCTCTTGTTTTATATATTTATTCTGCTGTGTTTTTATGTTTTTATGTTTTTTATGAATTTGTATGATGTGGTTTTATGAATGTAATGTAATTTTTACTGCTGACTGCACCTGAACTGCCCCCATGGGGACTAAATAAATGATCAGATCAAATCAAAATGTTTATGTTTAAGAAAATGCAGCCTTACAAGGTTGATCAAGTGATTCTAGATGTAAATTTACTTATCTGCTTTGCTCATTCGGAGTTTGGCTGGCAGTTTAGCGAAGCGCTGGTCAGTAGTCAGCAGAGACGCTGCTCCCCTCTTTTAGCTCCGGGTGATAACGTAGCATGTGGGCTTGCGGATTTGAAGTGTTTCCGAAGTACTTGACTTTCATTTTGCAGATTCTGCACACTACATAAGTCATGTCAAGCTCCTTCTTATGCAGCAAATAATAAAATCCAAAATGTGCCCAAACATTTGCCTTCAGCAAAGACTGTGTTGGCTGAATTAGCTCTTTGTCCGCCATGCTAAGCTACAGCCACTGAACTCTGCAGCGCACGAGTGTTTGAAGCACGCCGGAAACCCCCCCCCAAGATTGTTTAAAAATGCTTTAAAAAAATCGATTCTTGGACATTTTGGATCGATTCAGAATCGTAATAAATAAGAATCGCGATTCGGATGTGAATCGATTTCCTCCCCCCCCCCGACACCCCTAATTAATATATATATATATATATATTAGACAAACCCTCAGTAACATCACCTATTGGTTTTCAAAAGCACAGCTTTGAAGCTTGATTGAACCATGTCCAAATGTTACAATAAAAGTTTTTTTATTTTTTTTTTTTTTATTCATTGATCAAGCTGTGCGCATCACTTAATGTTGTTTTTGTATTTCTGAGCCTCACATTTTTCCACAATGCATGCCCTGATTCAAGGTTTTTGCGTTTTTCTTGATGAGTGCCACCAGCCTGAAAAAAGTTCTCGTGGAAACACAGAGGCAGCTTGGGTGTGGATTTGAAGATAGTACCCATCTTTGGCCCAATCCCAAAACTCTCTTCGGTCTATGGTTTCATCCTTTCCCTTTATTTAGCACATTCACTGTGCAAAATAAAGTAGTAGGGCAAAGGGAGAATATTGGGATTGGGCCTTCATCTCTCTAAGTAACGAGTCCATTGACACAAAGCAGAGTTTCACCTAGAATTCTCTCCTGCACCGCACCTTCAAATCACAATGTGGGGGGGAAAAAATATGAGGCGCCCAAATGCAAATGTTTAATATAAGTGATGTGCTTATTGTGAGGTAATGCTGCCACAATCTTGCAAATCTTGATCATTACTTGTTTAAAAAAACCCTGCTTTTCACAGAACAATACACAAGTATCTTTCGTATTTAAGAACTCCCAAAGACGAGAATCACTCAGTTTCAGCTTTATCAACCATATCGCCAACTGTGCGGGTGCAAACAATATACACTCGACAAAAATATAAATGCAACACTTTTGGTTTTGCTCCCATTTTGTATGAGATGAACTCAAAGATCTAAAACTTTTTCCACATACACAATATCACCATTTCCCTCAAATATTGTTCACAAACCAGTCTAAATCTGTGATAGTGAGCACTTCTCCTTTGCTGAGATAATCCATCCCACCTCACAGGTGTGCCATATCAAGATACTGATTAGATCCATGATTAGTGCACAGGTGTGCCTTAGACTGTCCACAGAAAAGGCCACTCTGAAAGGTGCAGTTTGTTTTATTGGGGGGGATACCAGTCAGTATCTGGTGTGACCACCATTTGCCTCATGCAGTGCAACACATCTCCTTCGCATAGAGTTGATCAGGTTGTCAATTGTGGCCTGTGGAATGTTGGTCCACATCCTCTTCAAATGGCTGTGCGAAGTTGCTGGATATTGGCAGGAACTGGTACACGCTGTCGTATACGCCGGTCCAGAGCATCCCAACATGCTCAATGGGTGGACATGTCCGTTGAGTATGCCGGCCATGCAAGAACTGGGACATTTTCAGCTTCCAAGAATTGTGTACAGATCCTTGCAACATGGGGCCGTGCATCATCCTGCTGCAACATGAGGTGATGTTCTTGGATGTATGGCACAACAATGGGCCTCAGGATCTCGTCACGGTATCTCTGTGCATTAAAAATGCCATCAATAAATGCACCTGTGTTCTTCGTCCATAACAGACGCCTGCCCATGCCATAACTCCACCGCCACCACAGGCCACTCGATCCACAACATTGACATCAGAAAACCGCTCACCCACACAACGCCACACATGCTGTCTGCCATCTGCCCTGAACAGTGTGAACCGGGATTCATCCGTGAAGAGAACACCTCTCCAACGTGCCAAACGCCAGCGAATGTGAGCATTTTGCCCACTCAAGTCGATTACGACGACGAACTGGAGTCAGGTCGAGACCCCAATGAGGACGACGAGCATGCAGATGAGCTTCCCTGAGACGGTTTCTGACAGCTTGTGCAGAAATCTTGGTTATGCAAACCGATTGTTCAGCAGCTGTCCGAGTGGCTGGTCTCAGACGATCTTGGAGGTGAACATGCTGGATGTGGAGGTCCTGGGCTGGTGTGGTTACACGTGGTCTGCGGTTGTGAGGCTGGTTGGATGTACTGCCAAATTCTCTGAAACGCCTTTGGAGACGGCTTATGGTAGAGAAATGAACTTTCAATACACGAGCGACAGCTCTGGTTGACATTCCTGCTGTCAGCATGCCAATTGCACGCTCCCTCAAATCTTGTGACATCTGTGGCATTGTGCTGTGTGATAAAACTGCACCTTTCATAGTGGCCTTTTATTGTGGGCAGTCTTAGGCACACCTGTGCACTAATCATGGGTCTAATCAGCATCTTGATATGGCACAACTGTGAGGTGGGATGGATTATCTCAGCAAAGGAGAAGTGCTCACTATCACAGATTTAGACTGGTTTGTGAACAATATTTGAGGGAAATGGTGATATTGTGTATGTGGAAAAGGTTTAGATCTTTGAGTTCATCTCATACAAATGGGAGCAAAACGAAAAGTGTTGCGTTTATATTTTTTTGAGTGTATTTGGGTAAAGCAAAATTTAACTTGCATATTATTGTCACAATCCCACTAGTCATCACTAGGGCCTCTTCACACATAACATGATTGAAAGCGACTGGCGCCTGAAGGATGAATCGCATGCACTCGTGAAAAATCGGAGCCGTCTTGAACACCTTCCATAGCTTTCTTCACAACCATTCACGCACACCAGTGGCCAAAGACAGCGAGTGCCCTGTGAGTGCCCATTCAACCCCCTCTTGGCAGATGTCGGCCAGAGTCCAGGTGCCACCCACGAACATCCAACACCAGTCGCGGGGCATTTACAAAAGGCGGGGCCCTTTGTGCTGCCAGCACAAGAGTAGAGCAGCTGACCACTTGTGACCTGGCTGTGTAAAGTGCCACACGAGTGTGCAGTTACCAAGAAACACACATCATGCAAGCCCCCCACCCCCCACAACACGTGGTGTGTGTGTGTTGCGCCCCCCCCCCCCCGCAACACAGATGTCGTGAGAAGTGTGTCGTCGCCATCCCCCACGCCATGATCGAACATTGTCAGGAGCAGCTGAGGTGGCTGCAGAGCGATCGCTGTCCAGCGCAGTGATGTCCAAGCTGGGACAGCTGACCGCTATGTACTCGCAGCTCAGTTGGAGGACATATGCCTTGCCATCAACAACATGAACAACACTCCAGCAATGCACGTGTGGGTGGGCTGTCAGTTCCAGCTGACAGCAGCTCAGTGCACATAGTGCAGAAGATAAGACCATATTTAGAACAGAATCCTGTAAATGGTAATAAAAGCATCAAATTTGATGCACAAATTTTGAAAACACAACGCTCACAAACACTGTAACTTAAATAAAATAATAATAATAAAAAAAAACTGACTGCGTGGCTTGCATGTTCAACCTCCAGCTGAAATACATCTGCTGAATTGCAGAGAAAGAGGGATTAGAAGGAAATCACTTGGCGACAGGTGCGTAAGGGGGCATTCTGTCAGAAACACTATTTCCTGCATTTTGATGGCCAAATTTGTGAAGTAAGCCATAGTGTTTTGTTTTTTGTTTTTTTCAGCCTCACTTTAAAGCCAAAACAAACGAGGCATCAGGCCAAAACAGACGTAGCAATGTGTGTCAGCAACATCCGAACTGCCAGTTCATACACAGCAGTTTTCTGAAGAAAATCATTACAAATGTTTTTAATTGACTTCAACATTAATTTCTGATTAATGTAAATTTCTCACTTATTTTCCTTTTTCCTGCAGATAGACAACAGATTTCGTACACCCAGCCATGAGTATTGAGATACCGGTGGGGTTGACAGAACTGCTGCAGGGCTACACTGTGGAGGTGCTGCGACAAAGGCCGTCAGACTTGGTGGATTTTGCTGTACAGTACTTCACCCGTTTGCGGGACACCAGAAGTCAGGATGGGGCTGGTGCAGCTGGAAAAATGGGGAAAGGAGTGATGTTTGACGGGGAGCCAATGCAAACAGAGTCCAACGGGGATGAGGAGGAGGATGACGATTCTGACTTTGAGCGTAAGTTGTTTTGCTACTTCGCTTGTCAGCTGTGGCATGAAGGTGTTTGTTGATGGTGTTGTGTGAGCAATAAGAGACATGCAGGGTGACGAGTGAGTGGAGGTGAGACTTGGAAGTGCTGCAGATGATCAACTTGTAATGTATTCAGTGACTTCCTGAGAGACAGATTTCTCAGTATGTGATGCCTAGCATGTTTCTGAATGCACACAGAAAATCTCATTGAATTGTGAGGCAGCCCTCATCCACCACTCATCTCATCTAAGCCAGTCTGATCTTCATCTATCTGGCTGCCCGTCAGTCATGCAATTGAATATAGGTTAAAGAGGATTTACAATCATTGTATTCTGTTTTTATTTACATTTTACACAACGTCCCAACTCTCATTGGGATTGGGGTTGTAGTAAGTTAACTTAAATGATCGTGCCGTGTTGTAAAAGGACTCATGTTGAAAGTAAGTTGTTGCTTCTCTTTTTCCTCTGGATCTGCTTGTTGTTGAGGTTTTTTTTCTCTGTTTCTTCTTTCTAAATTTGATTTACAGCAGATGCTCATGTTGGGTAAAGTTGATGTTGATGTTAGGTACCTTTATTATACAACCCCTGGCAAAAATTATGGAATCACCGGCCTCTGAGGATGTTCATTCAGTTGTTTAATTTTGTAGAAAAAAAGCAGATCACAGACATGACACAAAACTAAAGTAATTTCAAATGGCAACTTTCTCGCTTTAAGAAAAACACTATAAGAAATCAGGAAAAAAAATTGTGGCAGTCAGTAATGGTTACTTTTTTAGACCAAGCAGAGGGAAAAAAATATGAAAATATGGAATCACTCAATTCTGAGGAAAAAATTATGGAATCATGAAAACCAAAAGAAGGCTCCAACACATCACTAGTATTTTGTTGCACCACCTCTGGCTTTTATAACAGCTTGCAGTCTCTGAGGCATGGACTTAATGAGTGACAAACAGTACTCTTCATCAATCTGGCTCCAACTTTCTCTGATTGCTGTTGCCAGATCAGCTGTGCAGGTTGGAGCCTTGTCATGGACCATTTTCTTCAACTTCCACCAAAGATTTTCAATTGGATTAAGATCCAGACTATTTGCAGGCCATGACATTGACCCTATGTGTCTTTTTGCAAGGAATGTTTTCACAGTTTTTGCTCTATGGCAAGATTTATTATCATCTTGAAAAATGATTTCATCATCCCCAAACATCCTTTCAATTGATGGGATAAGAAAAGTGTCCAAAATATCAACGTAAACTTGTGCATTTATTGATGATGTAATGACAGCCATCTCCCCATTGCCTTACCTGACATGCAGCCCCATATCATCAGTGACTGTGGAAATTTACATGTTCTCTTCAGGCAGGTAAAGACCAATTCGCTTTGGAAGTGAGACAAAGGAACACCTCCGTTTCGGCGTGTCAGAGGACAAGTTTGGACATGTCTATCTCGGCTTTCAATGCTTACCAGTCCAGTAAGTATCATTGAAATTGTGGAGAGCTGGGCATGTCCCAACTTGTCCTTTATCACTCCGAAACGGAGGTGTTCCTTTGTCTCGCTTCATCAGCGAATCGGTCGTGACGCGCGAAGCCTCCGCGCGGCTTTCCATGACAAAATCTCTTGTTAAAAGTGAAATCTGCCGGAAAATGGCTGATGTCCAGCTCTTGTGATAACCAGAGAAAGAGCACACGATGGTCTCGTATCCACAGAGCCATCCGTTTAGAAATGGTCCGGTGGCTTGTGCCGCATCGTCGCAGCTCGGAGCCCGGCCCGCCGAGCGTCCTTAAAAGGCTAAGCTAACGTTAGCCAATCATTAAACCTTCACAGCAGTTCAGTAAATGTCACGTTTTATTTTTACATTATTCTCACCTCGATAAAGCTGCAGAACTAATCTCCGTTGGGCAAACTGGGACTTCGCATATATCCAAAAAGTGGTAGATTTCGGACTGAGTGGGTTTGCTCCATCACTCCGGCTGCCTGCCTCGCTCTGCCCAGTGATGATGCCTGAAGGCCGGCTTGTCTGTGCGGGTCGGCCCGCTGTCACTGTTCGATCAATATCCCACCGAGTCGTCAGTCCTCCCTCGGTCGGCGGCACTCCGAAAAGTAGCTGAAAAAAGCTTCTCCCAGCAGGGTGATGGGAGAATCGTTCTGCTGTTTTTTAAAGCTTTTTTGTGGTTCAGGCAACCCAAATTCAAGATGGCGATCGCTGAACTTTTTCAGATTGTGGAAACAGCCAGAGTGTGACGTGGCAATCTCCGCCCCCTTGCTGCTTCCGAAGCCATGCGTCTGACGTCATGCGTCGGATGCGTTAAAAATGCATCTTGACGGATTGGAAAGCGTTGATGGATTGGCCTGAAGTATGCAGTGTGAAAGGCCCATTAGAGATCGTCACTTTCACACTTGTCACACACGTCAGAAATGAGTCCAGCTTTTCTTCTCTCTTCCTGCTAACAGCCTCCAGACAGCACAGTGGATTTGTTTTGTGTGTGTCTGTGCATGCGTGCGCATGCATGCATGCACGAACATGTGTGGGTGCACACATACTCATGCACGCGCACATCTGTGTGCGATCATATGCACGTGTGACGAGGACGTGTGCACATGTTCAGAGTGCAATGGTACCAAACATATGCAGGGGTAGAAATACAATTTTAAACTAACTTGCACTGGTGCTAATTACAAAAAAAGTTACTTGCACAACCAAAGTCAGTCTTATATCAACCTTAAAACTCCTCCTCTGATGTGTCAGACTCTTCCTCTCTGGGCAGAGTTTGAGGGGAGAGCAGCGGCAGCTTTCATATGCCTGCGCGAATGAAACGTCCATGAAGATTATTTTATTTATTAACTACACAGATGTATAATAAAACAAATGGTAACTGGTTTATAACACAATTATGACAAAGTTTGAAGGGAAAGACAGCGAGGAACTACGGAGCCCTGGAAGTGTCATCGCAAAATGTTTTGCATGTGGAGAGAGTGTGCACACGTTTTATTATATTGTGCCCACGTTTTAAGCATCATTTGAGCAAAACAAGCGCACGATCTACTTAAACGTGGCCATAATTTGTAAAACGTGCACTCAATATTGATCTTGACACATAAATGTTGGCTATTAGTCAACAAACCATCAGACAGTGTAATACATTTCCCCATTAGAAATGGTTTGGGCGCACAAGGACATACAGAGAACTCCAGCTGCCCAGCATGACATCATCTGGAGTTTAAGCACATTAAAAGGATGCTGAGGGTGAAGCGTCTCCCTGTCGTGAGGATAACAATTTAGGTCATATTATGGAGTTAATTTTGAACGAAAGGAAAACGTGCGCACGTTTTATTAATTCATGGGCTCAATTAAAGGAAAACGTGCGCAGAAATTATCATGGCCAGAAAAAAATCACTTTAAGTGACCTCTCCCGGGTTCTTTAAAGGAACCGCAGTGGCAGCCAGTTTTTTTTTTTCACGTGCGCGTGCCGCTGGCGACGTTTGTCAGCTTTCCACAACAAATAGAGCACAGCAACTTGCTCTGTGTGTGTGAGTCATAACACGCAGGGAAGACGAAGACAACACACTGGAAATTGTTTTTTTCCTTATTTATTCCTTTATTGGTTCATTCTACTGGTGCTTATAGTTGAAAACACTTGGATAAAGTTACTTGCACCAGTGCTAGTGGAGCATAAAATTACATGCACCGCTCGAATAATACGTGCACAAACTAGCACATGAACGTACTATTTTGAGCCCTGGTATGCAATCAAATTTGCACTCCAAATGCAATGCAACAGAAATGGGATTAATTAAGCCATGTCATGTGACATACAAAGCACCAATCAAATGACAAGGATAAACTCAGCCATTATATAATCATTTATAAACAACAGAAAAAGGACTTTTTGTTGTGGTGCTTTGTAGGGATGTCCCGAGCCGAAACTGAGTATTGGATGCCGATACTGAGTATCGGATGCCGATATGGCTATTTTGCGAGAACCTGTTGGTATCGGATTTGGGAACGATATTGGGCCGATTCACGTTACTTTTCAGCGTAATGCCCACTATTGCACGTTCATATTCAAACCAATACCTGCATGTTGTACCTCTTTAGAATCAGGTAATCTCAAAGAAAATGACCAACTCCAATCTAAGCCAACCATCTACCACAAACGCCAATAACTAATAATTTATCATATTATAATTCATAATTTTCCTTTCTTACATTGTCCGGGTCTTTTGGACCTCCAAAACAAGTTGAATCCGGCCACAAGTGGGCTCATTTTGTTTGTGACACTCCACAGAAAAATAATATCCAGTTGTATGTCCCATAAGTAATGTTGTATGTTGTTATAATCCATCAACGTCCATTCCACTCCATGATAAAGTAAAAATGACGATTAAAACGCGTCTTTCCTGTGAATAACAACCGGTTTTCAACATTTTGGATTTTCCATGTGGCTTTGGCTTATTCACTAACCTGTTTACTCTTTAAATCCACTGTAAGCTCTGTTCTTGGTGGTGTTTGTAAAATGTGCATTACAAGACACTTCCACATTTGATATCCAGTGACGTATCAAACCTATGACTGTTTTCTGTTAGCCGATGAGATAAGCTTTCCAGTGTACCATGGGAATTGTAGTCTTAGCTACAAAGGCGGCCTGCATGGGTGTGTGTAAAGGTGACAGACAGAGCAGAGCGAGGCCAGAAAATTCGAAAACTTAAGCTAAAAAGTGGCCAAAAATTTTTGATTATCAGTTATATTTTTATCTGTTATTCTTATTTCCATTTTTATTCACACTATGTATATTTGGCCGCACTTTATCTGTCATGCAATGAATGAAAGAATGAAGTCAAATCATGTCTTTATTGTAGTATATACTTTTATCTTATTAGGGAGAGGAGAATAAGGAGTAGTAATGGTTTTGTGTTTTAATACTTTCAAAATGGGTATCGGCAAGACTAATCATTTAAAATATCGTATCGGAAGCCAAAAAATCTGAATCGGGACATCCCTAGTGCTTTGGCATCAATAGTCCGACTCTAAATAGGAGACCAAAATTGTTCTCAGTCAACTTGGAAAAACAGATCGTCCGTGATACTTCAAAAGAAAAAGACTTTGTGCATTTCCTCAGTCCAGCGAAAAATTGTCAGAATTTTGTCCAGCTTTTCATCCTAACAGCTCTTCATGCCTCCAGATCCTTATGGCATAGTGGATTTGTTTTTTGTGTGTGTTTTAGAAGAATTGGCACCATAATTTAGCTCGTTCAAATTGTCGCCCGTCAGTAAAGCAAACGTCATGTTTAGCTAAACGTTCCCCCACTAGTGTGTGCGTGGGCGGGGTTCCCAGCATGCAATGGTACAAATCATATGGAACCAAATTTGCACAGTAAATGGAACCATAGTTGCAAGCTAAATGCAACACAACATAAATGGGATGAATAATCCATGTCGCGTGACATACTAAGCACCAATCGAATGACCAGGATCCACGCAGCCATTATATAATAAAGAACATTATACAATGACAAACCATGAAATATGGTACATCCCATCCAATTGTTTCATCACTTGAGGCCTTAGTGACACCTGCTGGTCAGATAATGTATAGCCAATATTGCAGTTATCATGGATTGGTTTAAAGTGGATATGACACTTAAAGACAACATAGTCTTATTACATGTAACAAAGGTTATATAATTCGGTCAACCTAAGCATTTTGGGGAGATGGACGCAGTTCTCCCGTTTTATATACAACATTTGAACGTCCCGCCACTGACAGCAGACACTTTCCTCTCCCGTCTCCATGTTCTCACCGCTCACAGGAACACCTAAAATGTCAACCCCAATAATATGTTCACAATAATCTTGAAATGGTTGTAAAAATATCAGTGCAATACGTAGTAAACACGGTGGCAGCATGTTTACTGTTGTTTTCCGGCGATCGTTTTCGAAACTTTCGCCATTTATTTCCTATTCTTTCATGAAAATAATGTAACTAAACACGGATGAATGTAATGCCAGGCACTCGAAAACGGCAAGAAAAACGAAGGTAATGACGGTGGTCCGCAAGTAGTAGCTACACTATCGCGGCTCCGGAACAGTAACAAAGGCAGTAAACAGATGCTAGAATCGAAAATGCTATAATTATAGTGTTATAAACAGCAGCAACAAAAATCAAAGCCTCCCTTACCATTCCGTATTCTGCAGCCTTTCAAAATCCATTGGAATTGGCACGTCTCTTGCCTCTGCTTCGGCTCTGCCATAAACACCGTCAGCATTATTTTAGCTGCCAGAATGCTCCTGGTTTGAATGTTCGTCCGAAAGATAAGGCTCCAATCTGTAGGGTCTAATCACTGCTGCAACATCTTCAGGATCTGAGTCAGAAATAATCCACACTTGAAGAGTCAGAAAAGTTCTCGGTCTCATCACTGTCCATGCTGAGGTCCTTCTGTTCTTGTCAGTCGAACAGACAAAGACGGGACTCTACACATTGTGATGTCACGGCATCACGTGACCGCTGATGGAATGCTGCCAGCGCGCTTTCCAAGAAACACACTTTTGAGAAGCTGTACAAACTTTATTTCTCAGTGATAATGATTGACTTTCAACTTACTATACTGTATGTATATTTTGATATTTATATCAGTTTTACCTAATTTTTTGTGTCATATCCACTTTAAAATGTTTGTTTCACTTTTAGTTTCATGTTTTGAATACTGTTGTCAGTTGTGTATATTTGACAACACCGCCACAGTGACCCTTGTCTTTGAAAAGTACCTGTCTTGCACCATTAAGTTGATAACTTGTCCCATCATGAAGAGCTTTAGAATATTCCACACTAGACTTTAAAGAGTTAATTAACTGTACAACCTTTGTCGTATCTTAACTGTATGCTGTCAGGCCCCTGTGTTTCAGACTGGTAGAATCAGCGCATTGTGCAGCCAGCGGCTGTTGCCTTGTGGATGGAGATCCTGTGTTTCCTAAATGTGCTAATCCACTGGGATGGCCTTTGACTATTTTAGGTCTGTCTTTTATTCATATATACATACATACATACACACACACACTGATTTGTCAGGAACACACTTACGTTAACATACATAGAAATGCTAAATTAAAACAGATTGCCAGCCAAAGAGTGTTAAATTATGACTGTGGCTGCTTGATTGGTTATTTGATTATATCTGTGCCATTGGGCATAAATTTGAGGTCAAGACCCAGTTTGCCTCTGTTTAATATGCAGGGTGACTATATTTATCGCGTCCCATATACCACTGTTTGTATTGACCAAAGCTCATGGGTTTGACATGCTAGTCAAGTTTTTCTGAGTTCATATATGTGACATTTGATAGAAAGTCTGACCTCAGCTGTAAAATCTGGGTGCACACAGTTCCCATCAAGTGGAGGGCTTGAGACCAAATCCCTGTCGGACCAGAAAGTCACTAAAGTGCCTCAGGTGAGGTCCATAATTCCCAAGATGGTCCTGGTGTGCAGTTGAGCTCATTGCATGGCACATTGACATCAGTGTGTGCATGAATGGGTGAATGTGAGGCATCATTGTAAAGCACTTTGAGCCTCTCCTCAAGTTTCTAATGCAACAGCAGCTATGTTGGAGTTTTTTTTATCTTTACTGTGAAAAGCCAGTTTTGCAGCAATAACATCTGATGTACAGTATCTGTTATATGTAGGGAAAAAGTCTGCAGTTATTCTTATTGGGTACCGTCGTCTCATTTGAGGGTGGGCACTAAAGAGGTATAATTCTATTTCCGGGCACAGCCCCCGTCTGTCCCTATCAGAAACACAGCACTTTTTCTGAGTTTCTGGGCAAATTACACAGCAAACAAAGTGTAAATGCAATGAAAAGTTAAGGATGCAGTGGAAAGCAGACATGCGTTGTGGTTTGTTTCTGATCAGGACCTCAAACACATAGAGGCGGTTGTGTACTTCATTAGAAGTGATGCTGTGTTTTTGCAGGCTGTCCCTAGAAGTGGTCAAATCCCACGATATGCAAGGTCAAACTAGTCTGTGTGCACTTGGGATGATTCATCAGCGTGGTCGTAACCTTTCATCTGTGCATGTATAAAGTGTGCATGTGCCTGTAAATGGAAATGAGCTTTATTGCTGTTAATCTGTTCCCATGAGCCATAAACTCAAAAACACCACGTGTGAACTTTTTTTTTCTGCTTTGTTCTCTGCACAAGATCACTGTACAGATTGAATGTGTTTGGTGAAAGGAGATAATGTTTTGGATACAAACTGTTGTGCCATCATCATATCTGGAGGGGTTTTGGGGTGGGGTGTTACTTTGAGTAATGTCTTTGTTGATACTGAGCTTCAGTTATGAAAAGCGGATCGAGTGGTCTTGAATTTTAGTCCACAGTTCAACAACCGCTATGTTGTGTGAAGATTTAAGAGCAGAGTGATGCAAGCATGCAACAGATCTTGAAAATCTGCAAAACCATAGTATTAAAACCCTTAAACTGACCATTTAATTTGTATTTTTATATAAATAGAAATATGTCTTTGTTCTTCTTGGAGGTCTTACGAAGAAGCACGTGTTTCAGATTTGCTGTGTCTCGTATCAGTCACATAGTGCATGTTCATACAGAAGCACGAGGATGAATGGATGCCTCTGTGATCGATATAAATGACGCATTTTATTTAAAAATGGATGCTGGGACAGATGGGTCTACAGATGGCAATGCAAATGAAATTAATGAGTTTTCACAAGACTGTAGAGATAAAGCACATACTATATGACAGAGTGATTGAGGGGATGGAGTCATTTGGACAGAAACCATAATAATGTTATTTGTAGCTCCTTGCACTTTTTGAGTGAAGGTCATGTTGAAAGGTTCTGTGAATTAAACATGCTGCAAAACATTTAAAGAAAGATTTGTGTTGAGTGTGATACTAATTTTTTATACCTTTTTTTTTTTTGCCACTTTTTACTGCAGACAAATATCTGCCTCAGATATCTGTATCCGACTCCAAACCTTGCCGATGATCAGTATCGGCCCCGAAAAATCCATGTCGGTTGAGCACAAATCATCACAGCCCAGGGAAAACCTTTTTTTGAAAGATGGCATTTGTAAATACAGTAAAACCCACCTAAACTGTCATCGTATAAACCGGATACTCGCACTCACTGGACAAAAACAAGTCCCAATTTTTTTGTATGGTTTTCCGTGTAATAAACTGCGTATATACCGGATTTTGCATGACAGATTTTCCATCGCGATGTATTCCCCTTTTAAAAACTGCTCACATGTACCAGACAGCAGTCTGGGGTTTTCCAGTCGCAACAGAGGTATGAAATAAAGTTCAACACAGACACTCACCAATACAAGGAAAGTGGGTACCTTGTTTCCTTGATTAAAAGCCTGGGCATTTTTTTTTCTTCACACAATGGTCAGACCCGGTGTAACAGTATATCCCCCCCACCCACCACCCCTGACAGGCAACATTCCTACAGGGCAGCACTAGGATATCTTTCCCCCGGTGGGAAGATAAAGTTACACCGGCACCTAAATGAGGCTGGGCATAATTCAAGGCCAGTGATTACAAAATGCTGCTTGTTGCCTGCACCGTAACACTCGCGCGTGCACACAGTCACACACTAGGGTTCTAGCTAGCGCAAACTTGCATTACGGCCGTTACACTATAATTTTGGACCGTTACGATTTTCAATACGTCTGTAATCAACCGTTTCTGCAGCGCAACTCCAGTTTGAAGCGTGAATCTAAGCAATGCTTAGATTCAATGGCTCGTGGCTCTTTGATTCCCTGCTCTTCAGAAGCGGTAAGTCCACTTCTTAACCCCTCTGAAAGCCATTAAAATATCATGAGTCACTTTTGTGTGGATTAAAGTCACTAAATGGGACTCTTGTTGCAGTCGAGAAACGAGAATCGTCCTCCGTTCCATGCTTCAAATGCTGCGCGGCTCTGCTGCTGAGAGTCCGCTTGGAATTAACTTCAAAACGAATCGCCACTTTAAATAAAATGACACCTCTTACAAACGTTGCAATACAGACAATAAACTGCAGTCGACTAAAACATTTTTTTCCTCCCAAAATGAGACGTGTTGCATTCTTTATAAACCTGACCTACAGCACAGCTGCAAGAGCTCAGCTCATAGGTATGGAAAGACATTCATGCCAATAATAATGTCTGAAAGGAAATGCTTTTGACAAAAATTAACAGATTTTATTTCTGTTTATGTCCAGAGATCAAGGATCCACAATGTAGAGTTTATGTCCAGAGTTTAAGGATCCAGTAACCAATTTCATATTTATTTACTTTAAGACTCAATAAAATGTTGTTCAATTTCAATTTAATCAGCTTATAAAGCGCCAAATTACAACAAAGACCGTCTCAAGGTGCCTCACACAGAACAGTTCAACATAAAACACTAAAATTAATAAATAAAAATAAACAAAATTCCAATACCTAATTAAAAACAGAAGTAAAAGAATAAAACATAACAAAATAAAAACTACTCATAAGAAAGAGAATAAAAATGTTCACGGACTGCTTCACTGAGGGCCATGTACTGGCTAACCCAGAATGAGATTGCCCACTCAACAAACTTCCCCAGCCTTCTGGAGATGATGAAGGGACTTGGGCTGTCGTACCTGGCTTTTCCCCTTTGGGTACCCCTAGAATGGCTAATTTTTAGCTTGAATTTTCAAAAGCTTCCCCCCTTCCACAACATTCCCTTGGTCACTTCGCTCCCTCGACATTAACACTACGCTAAAATTTTGTCTTATCTAGAACCCTGCACACTGTGTGTGTGTGTGTGTGTGTGTGTGTGTGTGTGTGTGTGTGTGAGAGTGAATGAATGAAGTTCTTTTGGTTAACGTTGAGTTTCTGTTCACAAGCTTTTTCTAACTTGGTGTCCTGCTGACAATTCAGTGACGTGCTCTCGGAAAGGTTGATGGAAAGATCTCCTATTCTTGTTGAACACTGTAAATGCAGCATGTTTTGACACATTTAAACAAAATGGAGCAATGAACTGTGCATAAAACTGTTTCATTATTCCTTGGTGTTATTTACTTTTGTGCTGCTGTTTCTGCCCATGTGTTTGCTGTACTGTTTCCTGTTCTCATCTCTGTAATCATAGCTCAGTTTGTTGCAGTTAAAAAGTGCAGGCGCTCAACATGTGACATGTTGCACGTTGGTGGAGATCCAGAAGTCCTCCTAAGTGATGTCACTGATGTTTACAGAAATAGTTGAGTGCTCTTAGGTTGACAACGTAGTGGCCGTCATTGACTGTGGCTACATCAGAAAACTTAAAGGAAAAGAAAATCCACTGATAAAATACAGCTGGGAAGATAGACTGTGCTTTAAATGAATGAAAATGAGGAGCTCTTACAACTGAAATATCCGCCTCCAAAAGTTGCATTTAAGCAGAATTCGTTCATAAATGCCGCCATTGACGCAATTTTAGCTAATCAGGGGGAAAAAAAATCCCTGGATCACTTGCGGAACTGCTGTGACGTAGCATAGGCACAGAAAGCTACACATGGCAAACATGCGCTGATGTAAAAGTCCTCTCTCTCCCTCGCTCGCCGTTTCCCTGCTGAGCAAACATGAAGCCTTTCAACTGTAAAATAAATGAAATTTCTAAATGTGTCATCAGTGGTGCTCACGGGAGTAATTCTGGCTTAACACTGAAGGTTATTGGTGGAAAAGATGGCACCACTGTACACGGCCTGTCGTCTACCTCTGCGCAGTATTTTATTGCTACTGCTGTTTATATTGGTTTTTATTAGACAAGTGTCACCGCTACTGGTGTATGATTGCCAGACTCTTTTGAATATCCGTGATTCTGTCGCTAAATCACAGATTTTTGGCTGTAGTGGACAATCGAAGATGGCCCTGGCGTTTCTGGCGTCTCCACCCCACTACCTGCAGCTTGTACTTGTCCCGCAAGCACCACAACAGAAAGCGGGGGAAATGAGGCAGTGTACTTGTCCAACTGAGAGCTTACCTGGCGCAGTCGTCTGCATCTGATCCCACGGACATCACGAGGATTCCCGGAGGTTACAACGGCTTCACAGTGCGGCGCTCTTTGGAGGTCCGATGGCTCCGATCAGCTGATCCAGGCACCGGCTGGCAGCGCGTCAGCGTGTGTAGGCGAGGCTCCGTACAGGGAAATCTTCGCCCTGTTGTTCTGAGCGGAATATCCTCACAACCCTGCGCATCGCGCTCATTAACACCAGGTCTCTCTCAAACAAAACTTTTGTCTTGAATGACTTTTTCTCAGCGCGTGAGTTGGATTTCCTCTTGTTGATGGAAACGTCGGTAAACCCAGGTGATGACAGCGTTTTTACTGAGCTCCTCCCTCCGTGCTGCTCTTTCCTCAACGCACCGCAAGCGTCTGGACGAGGAGGCGGACTCGCCACTGTCTTCCGGGATAATTTTACATGCAAGCCTTTACATGTAAATAATTATTCCTCTTTTGAGGTACAGTTGTTTACTTTGGAACTTGCTTCCCCCATTTTATTTGCTGTGCTATACCGCCCACCTAAATACAATAAGGATTTTCAGGAATTTTCTGAGTTTGTGGCAGAGGTTGTGCCCAGATATGATCAAACCTTGATTTGTGGAGATTTTAATATCCACATCTGTTGTCCAGTTGATCAGCTGGCCATTGATTTTAAAAAACTTCTTACATGTTTTGATCTAATACAGTCTGTGGATGGGCCGACACATAATGCTGGTCATACTTTGGATCTTATTATTTCTCATGGCTTGTCTGTATCACTCACCGAAATATCAGACACTCCCATCTCAGATCATTTGCCCATCATTTTTGAAGTTCCTGTACCTCCACCTGTCAAAAAGGCTCCTGTCCCTGCCTCTTGCCGCCGGATTGTTACCTCTTCAACAGCCGGAGAGGTTGCTACTGCCTTCATGGACATAGATTTATCTGCCTTGGATACTGATGGTCCTCTTGCATGTTCGGACAGTCTTTTATCATCTTTTTATTCTTTGTGCACTGGGATCCTGAATACAGTTGCCCCTTTCAGGCTTAGGTCCTCTAAACCAAGGGGAGATCCTTGGCTAAACGACTCTACTCGTGCCCTCCAACAGCGTTGTCATCAGGCAGAGCGACGTTGGAAAAAGGATAGACTACATGTATCTCTGGAGTTTCTGAGGGATAGTCTCACACAGTATCAGAGAGTTGTGAAAGAGGCAAAATCCCAATATCTGTCCCATATAATTTCCACAAGTGATCATTGTCCTCGTGTGTTGTTCAATACAATTAACTCTGTTTTGTGTCCCAACACATCTTCTTTAATGGACACTACTGCTTCTACTTGTGAGGACTTCTTGTGCTTTTTTGTGGCCAAAATGAAGTCTGTGAGAGGTTTATGCGACAGCAGCATCAGTGCAGACCTGTCTAATGCTGCCTCTGGCTCTGCAGTGTTTGACTGTTTTGAACCTGCCTCTCTCTCGTCCCTTACAGGCACTGTTAAATGTATGCGAACTACAAACTGTCCCCTGGACATCATCCCAACCAGACTGTTGAAAGACGTGTTTAACACTGTTGGTCCTTCCCTTTTGTTTTTAATCAACACTTCCCTAAGCTTGGGATGTGTGCCTGACGCTTTTAAACAGGCTGTAGTAAGACCGTTACTTAAAAAACCACAGCTTGACCCGGCAGGTTGATCTAATTTTAGACCTGTGTTTAATTTGTCTTTTATCTCAAAGGTTCTTGAGAAAGTTGTTTTTACACAATTGCAAAGGTTTGTAGATTGTAATTCTGTTTTGGAAAAGTTTCAATCAGGGTTCAGATCAAGACACAGCACAGAGTCTGCACTATTGAAAGTGCACAATGATGTCGCCCTGTCTGTTGATGGTAAATGCCCTGTTGCTTTGGTGCTGCTTGATCTAACAGCAGCGTTTGATACTGTTGATCATTCTGTTCTTTTATCCCGACTTAAAAATGTTGGTATTTGTGGTACAGTATTGAAATGGTTTGAATCATATTTATCAAACAGGAAATTTTCTGTTATGATCGGTGACCTGTCCTCTGTTGCCCCTCTGTCATGTGGAGTGCCCCAGGGCTCTATTTTGGGTCCCATTTTATTTTCTCTTTACATGTTACCATTGGGGTCCATAATAACAAGACAGACTTTCATTTCACTGTTACGCAGATGATCTGCAAATCTATCTGCCAGTGTCATCAAATCGAGTGGACAACATTAAACGTCTCATGAACTGCATAGCCGATATAAAACGGTGGCTAAACCAGAATTTCCTCCATCTAAATGAGGAACAAACTGACTGCATTTTGTTTGGCAACACCTCATTTGAAGACTTTGGGTTACTGGCTTCTAATTTTAAATCTACAGTAAAAAACCTTGGTGTCATTTTGGACAGTTCTTTAAGATTTGAAAACCAGATTGCCAGTGTGGTTAGAGCGAGCTTTTATCAATTATGTCTTTTAACAAAGGTAAAACATTTTTTAAACCGTTCAGACCTTGAAAAAATAATTCACGCTCTTATTAGTTCAAGATCGACTACTGTAACGCACTTTATGTTGGAGTCCCTCGGTCCTGTCTGAATCGCCTCCAGCTGGTACAAAACTCCGCTGCCCATTTTTTAACAAACGTACGTAGACGTCAGCACATCACCCCAGTCCTTTCTTCATTGCATTGGCTTCCAGTTTCTTTTAGAGTTGATTTTAAAGTTTTGCTTTTTGTTTTTAAAGCCCTCAATGGCCTTGCCCACCTGTACTTGTCTGAGCTCCTGAAAGTTCGGAGCTCGACCAGAGCCTTGAGGCCCTCAGATCAGCTCCTGCATGCCCCCCGACATGCGCACTATCACTGACTTTGGCCTCTATCAGCTCCTGCATGCCCCCCGACATGCGCACTATCACTGACTTTGGCCTCTTTAAATCTAGGCTTAAAACTCATCTTTTCAGGCTGGCTTTCAACACGTAGTAGCACAGTGACACTTTACCTGAATGTATTTTCCTCTTTTAGTTGTGTGCATTTATGTATTGTTTTAATTGTCTTATACGTTTTAAATTGTTTTTGTTTTATTGTAAAGCACTTTGGTCACCTTTGGTGTTGTAAAGGGCTCTATAAATAAATGGTTGGTTGGTTGTTTTTTTTTTTTTTTCCCCCCATTCAGTGGAGAGAAAGTGAATCTCTGTTCAGCTGTCTTCCTCAGCTGTGTTCTAAGATGCTGTTAAAGCGTTTCACAGGTACATTGGTACATTGAAGTGGCTGATTTTTCAGTAACAATTCAGTTCATTTTTTGGAAAATCCATGCTCGGCGGCACAGACCATTTGAACCCGAGAACTGGGCGGAAATTTGCCATTACCGGTGGCTTAACTCTTGGCTGCGGTGCATGGAAGAAACAGCTTGCCTTCACCTCAGAAACCTCCCCATCCTTTACTCCCGTTCAGCAGGAAACGGAGCAGAGTGCAGGCACCACGAGAGGTTTCATAGACGTGGTTTCTCTCCAGTGTTGGAACGGGAAATTCCGGGTTCCAATCGGCGATAATTCGCCAATCAGAACCCGATATCAATCAGTTATGTTGATTGCTGCTTACGTGCTTTGCCCCTTCTACACTGAAAAGCGACACTGGCGGAGTGTTGAACCTCTGTCTGTGACGTCACACATCGCTGTTATAGCAGCTGGCATGGCAGCCTGCTGGTGGCTTTAGACCAGTCATACAAAAACACTCATACCTTTAACATAAATGATCACACATGCTTACAACTTTTCATATGGGCTCTCAGTATCATAATCTACCAACCCAATGATAAATTAACTTTTCCATTACTTTAAGTAAACACTAAATTTCTGGATGTTAGAATTTGTAATTTGATTATTTAAAATTCCAAAACCACAATATATTGTGCCTGTCTTGCTTTCTTCTTACAGTTTCTTTGTGTTAAACATTCAAGCAAAGATTAACAACCATTTTCTCAACAACTTAACTAATTGAATAATCTGCCTTTTGTTAAGTATTACTCAGCACTTTGCTGCAGCAGAAGGTCAGTTGGTGATGCACAATGTCAGGAAAATGACTGTCAGCTCATTAAAAGCTGAAAAGATGAATTATAAATTATTAGTATTTGCAGATATGAAAATTGGTACTGCTGTGTTAGTGTATAGATAAAAATGTCCAATAATGTTTCACGTTCAGACCACTGTGGCTCAAACTGCAACGTATGTAACTCCCTTTATGTCCGGGTCCACCGTCAATGTCTTATTAGTTCACGACACTAGCCAACAAACGGCCTCATGATTTACTGGAGAAATACATTCTAGGAAATGTTGTCTATATGTTGTTTCTAACCTTGCAGCCTGAGAAGTTTTACTAAGTTTTGTTTTAAACCATGAATAAGGACCTGAGCACCTTAAAGCAGCAATTTGTGATGGATTTAATCGTTAATGTGCCTTGAGGCACATCGTTTTTTAAGAGTTGCTGACAACACGATGCTAAGAGGCTTAAAAAACAAAAAACAAAGGTGTTCTCTTTAGTGTAGGGAAAAACCTCTGTGAGCTGTTTAAAAAGGGAAAATAAAGAGCTACTGAAGTTGTCTGTCAACCTTATGTAGTTGAAGATAAGGATGAAATATAACATTGTAACACACCAGAGTTTATCCAACACAAGACCGAGATCATGATCAAGTTCCTGGTTTATCTCCCCTCTCAAACACCAGTAACTCAACAAGTTGACCCTTTACAAACTCAGCCACACACAGTAGGGCTGAAACTATTAATGGAGTAAAGCCTTGGTCCCACCGAATAATAAGCCATGCATAATGAGCCACGCATGGGTGTGTAGTGATCATTTGAAGAATGACCCACTTTTTCATCTATCACGTATCCACTACTAAGGCGCCTCTATGTGCATCTCTGTACCCCGCATGTGCCACATAGCAGCCTCTAGTGAGCCATGACCGACCGGTCATTAGAGCCTCAAATGGCTCGTATCAGCACGAAGCTGACTGACTGCCTGTCATTGGGATTTTACAGTGTTCTTTCTTACTCCAAGCTAATGGCATAGGCGGTCTCAATTTTACTGTTTTACAGAAAATTGAAACGTGGCATCAGCGTACAATTTACATCTCACACAAGTTTCAATACTTTTCTTGTTTTTCATGAAATTTGTCAACTGTATAATTATAAACATGTAAATGCTGTTTGTCATTTTCAGGGCTGTGGAAACTCCATGGATCTGCAAAATTCTGCAGATTTCGTGTTTAACTCTGTAATTGTGATAGTCACTGAGTTTTTAACATGTCTATCACAAAGTGTTCTTTTATACGACATCATGCAAGCTTTATAAGTCCGCAGCGGTCCGCGGACACTGATCTGTGTGTTACACATACAAATCAGTATCCTCGGAGCCGCAGAGTTACGAGGAGAAAAAAGCCTGGCTATTGCGACAGTTGTCGTAAAGTGGGACTGGTTGGTTGCTGCCGCGACGCTTACGCTAAACATAGCATGTAGACATTTTAGAGCCTTTAGACCTTTAGAGCTCTAAAGTTTTTAAAAGAGGAATTGTGCAGCATGTCTATGTCACGAACCAGCATCGGACAGAGAGAAGATGGTGAAAGATAATTTAAGTCTGATAAGGACAAGAATACTTGGAATTGACGCTGGCTTCAATAACACATTTGAAAGATGAAACGGGAATTAAGCGAACTGTGCCCTCAGGAAACACAGTAAGAATTTTTCTCTCTGGAAAATAAAGATTGTGCTGTTCAAACAGGATTTTAGAAAACATTATGTGACTTTTCATTAATCTAGACTTTCTTTCATTGGGGAAAAAAGACTGGCTTTGAATGGATTTACATGAATTTACACAAGAATATAAATGAGTTTTTATTAATGAAGACTTTTTTCATGGGGAAAAAAGACACTGTGGATTTACAGGAATTTACACAAGAATATGCGGCTTTTTACTATAAGGTATGTTGTTGATATTTTACCATGATTTTCAAAATATTCTCCAAGCTTTAACTGTGGTTGTTGAAATGCTGTAACAGTCTTTTCAGTCTACATGAATTTCATGTAGTCTAATTGTTCTAAGTTAATGCATAATTTGGTTTACAATTAAAAGGAAAATCATTCCAGGTCCTACTTCCATGTCATATTCTGTTATTTCAACGTGATCATTGATGGTTCAAATGAGAGGTTGAATACAGGGTCATTTAAATATGCACTCATTTTGAGATTTTTTTTTTTTTTTTGTTCCAGGACATGCTGAATGTGTATCATTAGATAAAAAATTAATTTGGTTTCTGAGATCCCATGGTGTTCGAGACTCAAGCTCCTGCGGGCCTATGCCCCCCAGACCCCCTGCAAATTTTCCACGGATTTCACAATTTTCATTTCACAGCCCTGCATTTTGTATCTATAACATGTCCTACCATCACTGTAAGTGTATCAGTTCAGTGCATGCTTCGAAATGAAAGTAAAGGAGGGAAAAACCTCCTACGTTTATACACTCAACAAAAATATAAATGCAACACTTTTGGTTTTGCTCCCATTTTGTATGAGATGAACTCAAAGATCTAAAACTTTTTCCACATACACAATATCACCATTTCCCTCAAATATTGTTCACAAACCAGTCTAAATCTGTGATAGTGAGCACTTCTCCTTTGCTGAGATAATCCATCCCACCTCACAGGTGTGCCATATCAAGATGCTGATTAGACACCATGATTAGTGCACAGGTGTGCCTTAGACTGTCCACAATAAAAGGCCACTCTGAAAGGTGCAGTTTTGTTTTATTGGGGGGGGGGATACCAGTCAGTATCTGGTGTGACCACCATTTGCCTCATGCAGTGCAACACATCTCCTTCGCATAGAGTTGATCAGGTTGTCAATTGTGGCCTGTGGAATGTTGGTCCACTCCTCTTCAATGGCTGTGCGAAGTTGCTGGATATTGGCAGGAACTGGTACACGCTGTCGTATACGCCGGTCCAGAGCATCCCAAACATGCTCAATGGTTGACATGTCTGGTGAGTATGCCAGCCATGCAAGAACTGGGACATTTTCAGCTTCCAAGAATTGTGTAGAGATCCTTGCAACATGGGGTCGTGCATTATCCTGCTGCAACATGTTCTTGGATGTGGCACAACAATGGGCCTCAGGATCTCGTAACGGTATCTCTGTGCATTCAAAATGCCATCAATAAAATGCACCTGTGTTCTTCGTCCATAACAGACGCCTGCCCATACCATAACCCCACCGGCACCATGGGCCACTCGATCCACAACATTGACATCAGAAAACCGCTCACCCACACACGCTGTCTGCCATCTGCCCTGAACAGTGTGAATCGGGATTCATCCGTGAAGAGAACACCTCTCCAACGTGCCAAATGCCAGCGAATGTGAGCATTTGCCCACTCAAGTCGTACGAACTGGAGTCAGGCCGAGACCCCGATGAGGACGACGAGCATGCAGATGAGCTTTCCTGAGACGGTTTCTGACAGTTTGTGCAGAAATTCTTTGGTTATGCAAACCGATTGTTTCAGCAGCTGTCCGAGTGGCTGGTCTCAGACGATCTTGGAGGCGAACATGCTGGATGTGGAGGTCCTGGGCTGGTGTGGTTACACGTGGTCTGCGGTTGTAAGGCTGGTTGAATGTACTGCCAAATTCTCTGAAACGCCTTTGGAGATGGCTTATGGTAGAGAAATGAACATTCAATACACGAGCAACAGCTCTGGTTGACATTCCTGCTGTCAGCATGCCAATTGCACGCTCACTCAAATCTTGCGACATCTGTGGCATTGTGCTGTGTGATAAAACTGCACCTTTCAGAGTGGCCTTTTATTGTGGACAGTCTAAGGCACACCTGTGCACTAATCATGGTGTCTAATCAGCATCTTGATATGGCATACCTGTGAGGTGGGATGGATTATCTCAGCAAAGGAGAAGTGCTCACTATCACAGATTTAGACTGGTTTGTGAACAATATTTGAGGGAAATGGTGATATTGTGTATGTGGAAAAAGTTTTAGATCTTTGAGTTCATCTGATACAAAATGGGAGCAAAACCAAAAGTGTTGCGTTTATATTTTTGTTGAGTGTATCTTGGTATCAGTTGAAATGAGTTTGAAAATATCCACATCCATTATCATGCATCACTAGTCATAGTATGTCTTATGACTGAACTGCAGAATGTTCATGACTGTATTCCGTTATTTTAGACTGGTTTACTGAAGACTTGAGGATAAAAATGTCTGAAAATCATTCTTGCATGAGAGAAAAGCTTCCTGGAGGCACAGGATTTTATTATTTCGGGCTGCAGTTTAGGAATATCTTTGTTACTGGTGAACCTAATGTAACTTAGCTAGCGTGTGTGTGTATGTATGTAGTGGGGGGTGGCTGGAGTGGGGTTGTGCAACATGTGATTGATTGCCGTTTGTCCACCATGCACTTTCAGCTTGCAGTTCAATCTAATGCATCATATCCCTCCAGAGACCCACCTCACCAGATGACTGACAGCGCTAAGTGCAAATTTCTTCCAGCTTGGTCTGCTTGCCTGGTTTGTAATACACCACCTGTCTGCCTCAACATTCTTATTTCTGTCAGTTGGCACTTTCGTCTGTTTTGCACAGTTGTGCTTTCTGTATTTCTGTTGTCTTCTTGCTCTTTTTAAATATGTTAATTGTAGGGGTCTATACGGGCTCGGTTTTATTGAAACATCAGGATAACCAATAACCATAGCAATATTCCCATACCAATTTGCCATCAGGCAAATAATGAAAAACTAAGGCCCCGGTCTACTGTATTTGCCGTGTAGAGGTGCACCCTGGGCTGACACACACACACACACAATAGCAGCAGGAATGGCCCAATCGATGTCTGTTTTTCTCCATGGGTAAGCAATGTTGGAATTTATTTTATGGAGAAATTCTAACTGATGCCTCATACACCTGTCGTTACAATTATTTGCGCACACCAGCAGCTAAAAGACAGAGTGACCTATAAGAGCCCATTCGATCCCTCTTGCGGCAGGTTTTCACTCTTGTTCTTGACACTTAGAAAATGTGGGGCCATTCGCGCTGTTAGCACGAAAAGAGTGAGCAGATGAAGTAGATGTGAAATTTGTGTAAGTCAATCAATCAATCAATTTTTTTATATAGCGCCAAATCACAACAAACAGTTGCCCCAAGGCGCTTTATATTGTAAGGCAAGGCCATACAATAATTATGTAAATCCCCAACGGTCAAAACGACCCCCTGTGAGCAAGCACTTGGCTACAGTGGGAAGGAAAAACTCCCTTTTAACAGGAAGAAACCTCCAGCAGAACCAGGCTCAGGGAGGGGCAGTCTTCTGCTGGGACTGGTTGGGGCTGAGGGAGAGAACCAGGAAAAAGACATGCTGTGGAGGGGAGCAGAGATCGATCACTAATGATTAAATGCAGAGTGGTGCATACAGAGCGAAAAGAGAAAGAAACAATGCATCATGGGAACCCCCCAGCAGTCTACGTCTATAGCAGCATAACTAAGGGATGGTTCAGGGTCACCTGATCCAGCCCTAGCTATAAGCTTTAGCAAAAAGGAAAGTTTTAAGCCTAATCTTAAAAGTAGAGAGGGTGTCTGTCTCCCTGATCTGAATTGGGAGCTGGTTCCACAGGAGAGGAGCCTGAAAGCTGAAGGCTCTGCCTCCCATTCTACTCTTACAAACCCTAGGAACTACAAGTAAGCCTGCAGTCTGAGAGCGAAGCGCTCTATTGGGGTGATATGGTACTACGAGGTCCCTAAGATAAGATGGGACCTGATTATTCAAAACCTTATAAGTAAGAAGAAGAATTTTAAATTCTATTCTAGAATTAACAGGAAGCCAATGAAGAGAGGCCAATATGGGTGAGATATGCTCTCTCCTTCTAGTCCCCGTCAGTACTCTAGCTGCAGCATTTTGAATTAACTGAAGGCTTTTTAGGGAACTTTTAGGACAACCTGATAATAATGAATTACAATAGTCCAGCCTAGAGGAAATAAATGCATGAATTAGTTTTTCAGCATCACTCTGAGACAAGACCTTTCTGATTTTAGAGATATTGCGTAAATGCAAAAAAGCAGTCCTACATATTTGTTTAATATGCGCTTTGAATGACATATCCTGATCAAAAATGACTCCAAGATTTCTCACAGTATTACTAGAGGTCAGGGTAATGCCATCCAGAGTAAGGATCTGGTTAGACACCATGTTTCTAAGATTTGTGGGGCCAAGTACAATAACTTCAGTTTTATCTGAGTTTAAAAGCAGGAAATTAGAGGTCATCCATGTCTTTATGTCTGTAAGACAATCCTGCAGTTTAGCTAATTGGTGTGTGTCCTCTGGCTTCATGGATAGATAAAGCTGGGTATCATCTGCGTAACAATGAAAATTTAAGCAATGGTGTCTAATAATACTGCCTAAGGGAAGCATGTATAAAGTGAATAAAATTGGTCCTAGCACAGGACCTTGTGGAACTCCATAATTAACTTTAGTCTGTGAAGAAGATTCCCCATTTACATGAACAACTTGTAATCTATTAGACAAATATGATTCAAACCACCGCAGCGCAGTGCCTTTAATACCTATGGCATGCTCTAATCTCTGTAATAAAATTTTATGGTCAACAGTATCAAAAGCAGCACTGAGGTCTAACAGAACAAGCACAGAGATGAGTCCACTGTCCGAGGCCATAAGATGATCATTTGTAACCTTCACTAATGCTGTTTCTGTACTATGATGAATTCTAAAACCTGACTGAAACTCTTCAAATAGACCATTCCTCTGCAGATGATCAGTTAGCTGTTTTACAACTACCCTTTCAAGAATTTTTGAGAGAAAAGGAAGGTTGGAGATTGGCCTATAATTAGCTAAGATAGCTGGGTCAAGTGATGGCTTTTTAAGTAATGGTTTAATTACTGCCACCTTAAAAGCCTGTGGTACATAGCCAACTAACAAAGATAGATTGATCATATTTAAGATCGAAGCATTAAATAATGGTAGGGCTTCCTTGAGCAGCCTGGTAGGAATGGGGTCTAATAAATATGTTGATGGTTTGGATGAAGTAACTAATGAAAATAACTCAGACAGAACAATCGGAGAGAAAGAGTCTAACCAAATACCGGCATCACTGAAAGCAGCCAAAG